>NW_028277172.1:14345750-14650000 GCF_051122295.1 Plectrocnemia conspersa
TTGTCAAAATTGAATTTTTATTGCTTAATAAAACGGGAGTGCTCTAATTGTTTTTATTGTACGGTTTTACATGAGGGCGCTCTTTTAGAATTACAATTCTGGGATTGCTCGCCAAAGAGAGTCGCTAGTTTAATGATATTTAGAAATGAAAGCTAATCATTTTAGTCTTGAGTTTTTTTTTTTGATAATTCTTATATCTTATCATCAATATGGCTTAGGCAAAACACTACACTCGAAACTCAAGGTGAAATAATTATGTATATGATTGTTGTAGTAATACCATTATAAATTAATTTATATTATTACTCCTAAAGTTTGTGATTTTATAGACAATTTAAAAAAAAATATCATTTAAAATCAAAAACTGCCAAAAATACCGCCATTGAAAATATGATCACGCTAATGCCATCAAATAAAACTTTTGTACAATTCTACTTAACCCTCTTGAGTGCAATCTTGAAAAAGTAATAGTTTAGATGTCGTCAACTTTGCGTGAGTGCTCCACAAAAATAGTCCCTTCTGTAAACGGTCCATTACTAGCGCCGCTCGTCCACCACACTGTGTCTTGGAAGCCGCACATGAAAAATTCATCCGATGGCCAATGCAGCGATTCCCAATCCACCTGGTGCATTTGTGCGCCCTCGGGGCTCGTCGAAATTATTTCCGCCACCTCAGGACAGAAGGGAGTGGGGTTGTCCCCTCGGCCTTATCTACATATGTTCCTTCGTCAGCTGTGCTTTGTTTCTCCGAGGAGACCGACTCCGGGGGTGGCTTATTACAAATGCAAAATTTCCTATTCATATTCAAAATTTTATATCCCGCTGTGTGTCGGAGAGAGCACTAATTTATTCAGCCTCGCGGATCGATGCCCTCCAGCCACCCCCGGTCCGATCCGATGGGGAGCCTTCGGATGTCAATTAGCGGAGGACGCTGGGGCCCAAGACCAGCTCCGCCGGGTAAGGACAGCTGTTGACTTGGGCCCGAGGCGCTCGGTCCCAATGCGATGACCGACATACCAGAAATAGATGCCAAATTATGTTTCGTAGTCGGTGACGATATCCACAAGAATGAAAGAATGAATGAAATTCAAATCTGTTACGTATAAGCAATCTATAAATCTTAAAAAATACCTTAAGATTGCAGTCATTACAATTATCTAAAAATAACTGAAAAATACTAGTTAAAAAAAATTAAAAATTAATAAAATATAAGTTGCTTCATAAAAGAAAACAATAATATTAGCAAAAGACAATCGTCCAGTATCTGCACGTAGGCTAGCCGCGGTACCTCACGCCAGTGAGAGACCGACAGCTAGTTTTTCTTAAATTTTTTATTTTAGTCTTTGATTTTTTTGGAATGTATGAAAATACAATAAATCTTTTAATACAAACCATTTACTCCAATCGATGTAAAATAATAATATAAATAGTTGTAGTGTGTTCTTTTAGCTCAATTCACAAAGATGAGGCTAAAATGTACTTAGTTGAGTTATTAAATTCCCTGAATTGAAATGAACTTCTACGTCATAAATTAAGCTTAAAGATCGGTAGCTCTATATTTCTGCATAAGAATTTTTATCTACCAAAAGCATGCCATTGAATGCTGTTGTTTGTAAAAGTATTAAACACATATAATACATATATACTTGAGACATTTATTATGATAAGCACATCTAAAAGAAATAAGATATTTATTAATATTGCCACATTGATCCATAATTTTGTAAGATTGAATATTTGTAATAATCTTAAGTCATTTATTTAATTATTTATATTATACGCACACCTCCAACTTACTACTGGTGGGTCGATAAAAGACTTCTTGTCGACCGACGATTTGCTTCGATTTTACTGCAACTCTTATGTCTACTTGTACCAAGCCATCGCGAGAAGAAATATAATGTCGTATCGATTTTGATGAACCTCTTCGGCAATAAATCTAATAACAATCTCTTTGTTGGTGCTGCTTGCTTTAAACAATATTATTATACCATGTGTTTGCCATGCGACACCAAATTTAACAGCTGACAGCTGATTTTTCTGCCATTTCATCACGGATAGACTTACGCAAGAACCACGCTTGCAAGTTGTGAAAATTTGTTTCGAAAATCGCGGTTCAGTTCGCGAAACTTATCGTGCGCTACTAAACGTCCACCCGAGCAAGTTATTCAAATAATCATGGATCGTTTTTGCACAACGCATACTCTAATTAATAATACGCATCCGCAGAGACATCGTACAGTGCGCACCAAATATGGTGTTTCTGCTGTCGAGCGTAGTAATATAATTTTTCATTACTGAATAATATACTATTATATAAAAAATATGTTTAACTGCCTACTAAAGTAAACAATGATTTTTAACCTCAAGCAACGTAAAAAAGAACTTATTTTTATGGTCTTAAAATAACACAATAATCTGTTTTTATGTTTAATTTTAAATTGTATAACTGACCCACTGGTTAAGGGTAAATATACGCATTGAGAATTTTGGAAGGCTTGGAATGCTCTACGATAAATTAATGGGTAAATACACATTTATACAAAAATTAACATAGTATCATTGTACCCCAAACCATAGCTGGGTTGATAATACATTCGGGCAGGTTAATCAGTGTATCAGCGTAAATTGATAACCAATAGCCGAGGGATTAGGCGTGCGCGTCCTTCAAAACATAATTAGTCGTGGTGTAGATGGGCGGGGGGGCATAGCACCGGGTCCTCCCGTTTCGGTCGGGGCCACCGTACGTGACGGCAAATCCGCCCTCCGTGACACGCAGAGTCCTTCTAACGCAATCAACCAAGTTGCCGGGGACGAAATCTTGTGGGAAAACCGCATTTCCATACAAATCCTCTATTATTTCCGAATAAAACAGAGCGGCCCGAGACTTGTTATTGTGCGGCAGCATTAGCGGCGCCATTGTTGCTGGCGTACGTTTCCGATTCTAATGACGCATACGTTGGAAACACTGTTTTCGCCGCCATAATTGAATGTTCTACTTAATCTAAGAAAGTTATTTTTATTTACATTTATAAGTTTGCTGTAAATTGAGAGTTCATGGTAGGCAATAGTGCTATAAATTTAATGCAGAAAATTCCAAATTAAAATATAGGTTTAAAAGATATTTGGTTACCGAAAGATTAGACTATCAGGAAACTTGTTTTCAGGCATTGAGTTTCTTGGCGATTCATTATGTTTCATAATAAATAAGAGATAAATAAAAAGCGTAAGTCAATCATACATAAAATGCTTTAGAAATATATTATGAACTTTGTATCTTTACTTTACAAATATTCCTCGTAGTTGCTTTCATCGCTGGGACAAATAGACGCTGTTTTATATAAATTAAGCACGTTGTTAGATGTTTATGTATATATGTTTATCAGACATTTTGTATTCTTTATATTAGTTTAATTTATTTGATTCCAATTTATTGAAAAGTTTTTTCAAGAAAAAGTCCTCATCGAATCCTTTGGAAAAAAGTCAAACACCAAGTCGGTAACGAGCGAAGAAGTTAAGCAAAGCTTTGTTTCTCGCATAGAAGCTAATGATGTCAGTTTATTGGTATAATCGGTGAAGTCGAACGTGCGTAACTCCGAGCGGAATTTTAAAAGCGGCCGATATAGAACTCAGCCTGGCAAAAAGGGAAATCCTCTTAAATTTATTTTTTCCCGACGAGGCCGCCATAATTAATGTGAAATGGGGAACAAAAAATATATATAAAAGTCGCTGGGAAAAAGAGAGAGCCATACGGCCATGTGAAAATGTAAAGCTTGTCATTAAAAGTTTTCAAAAAGTCAATGGCGCTCTTTTTAGCAAATAAGTACATTAAAGCCGTACGCGCAAAACGTACTTAAATACATATAATGCATACATACATGTGTATAAAAAACTTTTACAAAAAATTAGATTAAAAATAAACGAAAATTTTAACTTTTATCCAAATATAGCTTTTGCCATCGACATTATAATTAACAGCTATCCTTCGAAGGCCTTTTATATTTTATTAGCATATCTAATCAGCGTACTATACGACTAAAATATTTATCTGAAAAATGCAATGTATTTAAATTTAATAAAGCTTAATTACTCCAGACACTTAAGAAGATCAGTTTACCTTCGCCCTTGGCTTAACACAGTTTCTGCCAGGCTGCGTAATTATTTTAATTACGATATTGTGCGTCAGATTTGTCCAAAAAGTAATACAAGTTAAGAAAATTAAATTAAATTAAATAAGGACTTCGTAAAATAAACAGATTACTCCAATGCGTCACGTCATAATACACCCATGCTCCAAATTGTGCGGTGAATATGTTTTTCACAAACCCCGTGTTAATAGAAACCGCGCAAAAAGGCAAGGAACGCAAACAAAATAATAAGATGTTTCATTATATAAAAAACCATGTAAATTATTGATTTCAACTTAAATTTAAAGATGCGTTCCAAAAAATCTGCGCAAAAAGATACAGTTATATAAAAATATATTTATTTAAAATTTTAGTAGGTACATGTAATACGTCATGAGTATTTTTATTATTAAAACTTTTATAAAACACCAAATATTATAGTTTTTAAAACTAGGAACAAAACTAAAATTTATATGTCTTATTATATTCTAAGCATTTTTTTCATAATGGTTCGAAATCGCTATCATCATCATTAGAAGAACTGGTCAGTTCAATTCCACAGTTAGCGGAAATATCCATGTAATATTAAGTAGTTTTTTTATTATTAAAAAATCCGTGATCTTTGATTGTTTTTTTTATTTTTCGTAAATTCTTTGCATATTTCTTCATATTGTGCTCTTCATAAGTATTTCACAGGTCTCTTTGGAATTCGTAAGCACGTTCCATATTTTAATCAATTTTTAAAACAATCTTTTCCAATTTTCTGACCAAATGAAGAGCTCCATATGTATTTTCAGTAAATAATGATAGTTTGACAGATTAACTGAGATGATCTGATTCAGATATTAAAATCTGGCTAACTAATTCCTCTCCGGTAAACAATTCTTCGATATCATTAATATTTAAGTTTTCAAACCTTTCTCTTCCGAATGAGTTTGGCAAATTAATAATTTGATAAAATTCATTATTTCTGGATATAACAACAATATATTTTGCAACCACTTATGGCTTATCTAAAAAAAATATATTTACAAAAAAAAAATCTTGACCGCGTAAATCAGAGGATGGGTAAAAAATAATATAATATGGAATAAAATATTAAAATTATATGATATGAACTGTAGCTAATATTTAATAGATCAATGTGCAATGTCAGCGTATTGAGAAGCGACAACCATAGATGGGTTGATTAGTATAGATGTTCTGGCTCTAATAAGCTTCCAAAAGGATTCTTGAAGACGTTCCGAAACCCCTAGCTGAAATTCCTCACGAATAGTTTAATTGTCAACAAAAACTTCAGTGGTGTAAAAAAATGCTTAGCGACATAAAACAATTCAGCGAATCATATTCTAACGCTCCAAAAAGAAAGGCGCTGGGTTACAAGAATGGATAATAACCAAATATCCTCTTATAAAGGTATCTCAAGAACCAACTATTTAGATTAAAAGGTAGTATTTGGTTTCTCGGGTATTACAGATAATAGATCTTGATACAAGAATGCTGCAAAAAAACTGCCAAAGAGGAAGCGAATAACTGATGAAACCTCTTAACAAAGCTGAGCATCTTGAATTTCACAGACATTGCTAACGACTAGAGAGAATAAAAATTGATTTTGAGATCTTAAATAGAAGTATTTTTTGCTAAAATGTTCCCATTCAGATCGTAGTACTAATCTGATGGCGAAGAAGATCAATAAAATGACACAATATGGCCTTTTTCGATACTAAAGGGCAAATGGTTAGAGTCTCCAATTACTCGAACCATCAACTACTCGAGTATCGAATATTAAAATTTTAAAATACTCGAGTACTCGAGTACTTTCGAGTATTTACCAAATGTACCAAAATAGCTATTATTCAAATTCGTGCACATATAAATAAATAAATAAAATACTTGGTATGTTAATTTTTACGATTATTTTAACTTCACGAACAAACTTTTTAAAAACAATAATGCAAAAAGTGTCTCGAATTTAATATTACTGCTAACCTTTGGTTTTATTATTCCTGTTATGGAAAAAACCCTTTCCATTGCTGTTGATGTTGGTCTTATTGTCATTAACGCGTTGGATAAGGCTTCTAATTTATATCTGTTCGCTTTTTATAGATATACAATTTTTTTAACTCTCTTTTTATGTTCTCTTCTTTCATTCCCTTCTCTGCTTTTCTCTTATTTCCTTCGACTATTGACAAAATAGCATTTTGTAATTCTTCTTGAATAGATTTTTTTTCTTAACAATATACAATATTCTACTCCTTCTGATTAATGCGAAGAATTTAAATCTATATCCTTCGAAGATGTATTTGGGTGAATCCCTTTCACTCTAGAGCTAAACGGTTCGCAAAGAACTGACTTTACTTTAAGTGCCTTTAAAACACACAATTGTTTTAATTTATATTTTAAGCTGAGGGATTAGTATAAACAATTGACAACACTTTACGCTAAAACTGCATAGTCATAAAACCTAAAAATTTTTTTTGTTGATATTTCATATTGTTCATTGCCATAAATTAGATAAGTCGGGACTGTCGAACAGAAAACACAAAAGAAATTTTTCCGTCATACCCACTAACATAGCCGGAACTATGCAACTATGGAACTATGAAAAAATTATACCTGATAGTAACAGCTCTAACTCGGGACTTCGGGCATAAACGCCAAATAAAAGCAAGATGTTAACCTTTACCGGACCGAGTTAAAGTTTTTTTTGTTTCTGAAATATTTCAAAATTTTTTAATTTCGAGTATTAATCGAGTAATTTTCAAAATACTCGATTATGAAGTACTTGAAAAATAGACAAAAATACTCGAGTATCGAGTACTCGATTACTCGAATTGGAGACTCTACAAATGGTTGACGGAAGTTTCTCTTAATAGAAAATCTTAATCATTTTGTAGTGAGTAGGAGTTCGCAACAGATCGAATGCATTAACACAATTTTAAATCATCTTCATATAAAAAAACTTTAATTTGTAATTATGTCATTAATAAATAATGTATAGAACAGAAAGCCCAGGTTGCACTAGAGATATAGAGAAACGTCCGAAGGGGTAAAATACTCTTAAGATAATTGATTGCCATAGGTTACGAACTGTTTACGATTGCTCAAATAAATCGAAAAAACTACACACCAAGAGATTCTCTCACTGTAATGGTGAAAAACAGAAGGTTAGTAACAGTGTAACGGGTGGGACAAAACACAATAAAAATTGCCAAAAATGATTAAACGTATCTATGAATATTTATTTTAAATAATTTAGCAAGAACTTACAAAACTGTGAATGGTTTATTATGCAAGATTTGTTACACATTTTATAAATAGGACTTTCGTGCATTTTAAAAAATCAGGAAATGATGATGTATTAGAAAAAAATCAGATCAAAAATACCTTTTATAGAAGTAGTGAGATTGAAATTGAAACCCTTCAAAATTAAATCGGGAATTAAATCAGACCCAGAAAAACGCTTTTTCAACTCCTCAATGGTTAATACTAAAGATAAAGTACAATAAAATAAAAGCGACTAAGCGAAAGGCGTAAAAAATCCTCAAAAACAGAGCGAAAATATTGCTCAAAGCAATATTTTGTGAACCGTCCAATTTTCAGCGTTAAATTATCAGCGCATTAGTATTAATGACTTTACAGAATGTTTTAGGATCATTGATAATTTGGTTATGGCAACTTTTGTAATTTTGCGATGGCAAGATATCATCAAACACTTCACAAGTGCTTTTTATGACAGAAATTTTTCGAGAACAGACGTATTCTTGACAATAAAATAATTTTTGCAGACTTAAATAATGGAACGTCAAACACTCGAGTACGCTTTCAAGTATAGATCTGGTCGAATGCACAATATAGCGCCTCATAAAAGGCAGAGAGAGCAGATTTTATATCAACGCGCACGCCCACTCGTCTCCATACAGAAAATAAAATTATTTAATAAATTAAAATCTACAAAATTTTAAAACGATTATCCACATGCAATCCGATTGGGCACGTGCGTATCATAATTCGTAGATATGCCATTTTATTTATTATAATCATTAGAGCCCGGCGATAATTATCTTCCGACAATAATGTAAATTCATTCTTAGCATCTTAGCTATTTGGTATTTTTAATATATTACTGTAGAATACAATTGGGCGAATATATAAATCTCGCAGGGCAGATCATACATAAGCATTCACCAAATGACTTGTAAAAGTAAGCACTAAAATATTTCAATCAATACGAAATAAGAAATGAATAATTTACGGCTAGACAAAGGACGATCTCGTGTGCGTTTGGCGAGCGATTCTCGCGTTCAGGGGTGGCGTATCGATTAAATAAAGGGTCGCGGTCCCGGTCCGGGCCGCGGTCACGCGATCTCCTCCCGGCGCGAGTGTCACCGAAACCGTAAAACCCATTACGTCACAATACCCCCGTTTGCAATAAACCCTAATGTTTTTAGCGGGACATAGTACAACACATACTATAATACGTAATGCGAAGATTGCGTGTCTTCAATCACCGGCTGCAAGGCGTCAAAAGGCTCGAAGGAGCGAGCGCATGCACATTAAACGACACATTACGACGGTAAATCAAAATCATCATCCAAAACACCCACCTTTGACATTCCGGCATTTAGCTCTCTCACCAGGTAGGACGATTCTGAAAGAAAAAAATATATGATAAGAATAATGTGGCACGTTTGAACGATTTTGGTTTATTTTTGTATTGACAAATTAGATGCTGTATTCACACCAGGGATTTTGAAGTCTCAAGTTTTTTCAATTTTCGGAAGTCAAGACACAAATTTTTGAAGTTTAAATTTTTAAAGAAGCGAGACTTTAATTATTTTTTATTTTAACTTATATAATATGTTGAAAAACATAGGTAAAAATATTTTATTAAATATTTATTTATTAAATATGCATAATACATTTTTTTGCAACGAAATTATTATATCGATTTGAGCTTAAAAAATACGATGTTTTACATTTGTAGGACAAAAAAGGTTTTTAAGAACCCCAAGGTATTTCAGGACGAATCAGATATTCTCAGTTTACGTGATAAATATTCCGGCCGTAGAAAATACTCACTCGCTTTCTGTTGATGTTGGCATAATTATAAACAATGATTTATACAAAAGATCTAGAGTCAAAGTCAATTAAATCTAAAATCTGAAACTCTTTTTGTAAGTTGTATATTTTTTTTTCACGGTCGTTATATTCTGTTGGTTCAATAATGCATTGTTTAAGTCTTCTTTAATTGACATGTTACTGAGATGGCGATCGGCGTTTTCTTTCTCAACTTTTTATACTGAATAAAAAGCATCCCAATAACTTTTCACCATGATTTAAATATACTTTTTTGGAACAATGTTTAACAACATGATCGGGATATTGGAAAAAAATGTATCAAACCAACGAGGCTCATATTTTGCCTTTCTTTAATTTTGGTTTTCAGGGGTGTAAACATTTAATGCAATAAAATTGTGTTCATTTAAACTATTTTTTTTAAAAGGAAATTAACAATCATTTCAGAAATCTTATAAATAGACTCCTTTTTGTAGATTCTATAAAAAATATATTTACAAAAAAGAAGCATTACAAATTAGAAAAGAACGAATCAATGGTTTTAAAATATGCCCCAAATACATCTGACAGTAAAAAATCATTTAATAATCATTAAGGAACTTTGAAGCATAGATAGATGAATGTGCTTGAGAAAGTAAGTTTGTAACTAGCTAAAATATAGAGGAAGCTCTCCTTTTAGATATAAATGAAAGGACATAGGAGATAAGATAAAGGAAGGTCGCGACCATTAATGTCGAGGAATAACGAATACGAAGAACTTAAGGGACTTAACCCTTTCAATGCACGTCTCCACCGAAAACGGTTAGCCCTTAAGCCGTCACATTAGCTCGTCTGCCAGAGACTCGGTAACGACTTAAAGACATTTATTCGTTTACAGCCATTACGCCGTTACAGGGGTAATAATATCGGCCAGGGGTGGCTTATCGCGGCCCGCGTCCCATTACAAGTGATTAGTCCCGACTGCGGTATTAATTTGTTTACCCCGAGGATTCCATACCTTATAACACAATGAGACGCCATTTTTAATAATACTGAAAACGACAATGACGTTATAGATGAATAGATACATTATTAATATAATTATGTCCAGATTATTGTAACATATCGTACATGAGAAAATATAAAAGTTTTTAATATTTTTGCCAACAATAAGTTAGGGTTATTTATTATACATAGTATAATATAATTCTTAAGGTATTAGTATTATATAATTTTGGATTTTTAAAAACACTTATAAAAAATGTTGTATATGATAAAACTAGACAGTATGTTATTATATAAATACATTATTGAAAAAAAATAAAATATATACAATACATTAATTAAATTAACTTCGAACATTATATATGGATCTATTTATATTATTACTCTTAAAAATAATTTGTCTATGTTATATAAAAAAACAATAAATAGAATAAACATATTTAAAGTATATTTAGATATTTTAAATTTATTTGAGTTTTGACTTTATTGTAGCCTACATGCTTTACCTATGCATTAAACATATATAAAAAGTCAATTGCGACACTTTGTGACAGCTTATATAGTATTTATGTTTTTGCTTTAAGCATTTATTATGAGGCAAGCTTACTATAGCTTAAAGAACGATAGATATATTGCTTAGATTTAGAGTAAATAAAATTATTTTAAGTCTTAAGGCAGTAGAAGGGTCTGTCACTTTCGGTGCTTAAACCAATATGGCGTAATGAAAAGTATCAAACGTCGACTGCGATTTTTTAGCTACATCACCGTCGTCCCTCGTTAATTGAAAAAAAAATCGTGAAAGACGCTTTTTTCTAGAGGGTCAGAAATCATGAATGCAAATGCAACTTAACATTTTTTCTGATTTTTTTTCACAATTCGGCTCCCCTATCCAAGTCCATGAATTAGCAAAAGAAAACAGACGGATTTTACAGCGATAATGTCAAAAATAATTAATTATCATCGATCGGGGAGGGTTCGAGAATTGAAGCAGGAGGAAAAAGAGGCTGGATTGGGGGTGAGAAAGGTTTTGATCGAAATGAAGGTTAGGGGGTAAGAAATCGGTCGCTTTTGTACATTAAAATAAAATGTTTTATTGGAAAAATAAATCTTGTGTTATATATGCAACAATATTGGTAATTTGAGCCTTATGTATTTTACAAATAATCTTAATAATGAGTTATTCAATAATTATATAGTATATACTTGACCCTAATATAGCACACATTTGACGTCTAAATAAATTATTTTGCTTTTGGTAAATATAAAGATTTCCAGTTTTTAGTGGAGACATAAAGATGTATGTTTATGTGGTGGGGGTGTGTAGCCGACATTGTTGGCGAACATTTTCCAATAACGTTTTAGAGTAGGGGAGGCTGGGGGACGGATTTCTTCATTCATTAGCTGCAGTCAGGTGCACGAAACGTTGCGGCGAATTGCCTCGCAAAAATTAGAAATCGTAATAAAGCTTTCGTCTTAAATTTTACACAAAATTCTTCATAAGTTTTCACACATTTCCCCTAAATTAAAACATCTGGATGCCATTCATAAACATATATAAAAATATTTTATAAACACTACTATATTTTATACCATTAAATTGCTTTTGAAATTAATATAAAAAATATTATTAAATGGCATTTGTACATAGTATTTCACAAAATGGTTCATTATTAAAATATGAATACACATAACTGTGAAATGTTATACAGTTCTCAAAATAAATTTAAAGCTGACTCAAAATAACTGCAATAAAACTCATACTTACATATAGTTCAAACATCGATAATTATAGCAGATATTGAATGACGACATCCAAGTTGTATTTGGTTGTTAATTTTATATATAATATCTTACGTATAAAGTCATTTAGGTTATATTTCATTAAGTTAGGTCTGTATGGTTAACTCGTATTATAAGTATTATGTTAAGTTGAATTCTGATAGCTTATTTTAAAATAGAATAGCTTGGGCCTAGTGCAGAGAATTAGGGTCAAAATTAATATTTTAAGCTGTATTGTATAAGTTTAAGCTAGGTTAGAATTGGCTTACTTTGCTAACATTGTGTTCAATTTTTTTTTCTGACTCAAAAAGCAGTGATTTTGACTACAATAGCAAACAACTTATCATAAAATAAAACCTAGTGAAGTAGTAACTTTAAAGAAATGATAAATAATTTAGTTTGCAAATATACTGACACAAATAAAATTTGTTAATGAGAGCTTTAACTAAGTAAATAGCATAGTAAAAAAATAAAAAAATGCAAAGTTCGAAGTTTTAATGCATTTTTAAGTCATTAATTAAAATTCGACGTTGAATTTTAGATTGATGACACACTTGGCTCGCGGGCCGCCATAGAGCAGCCCTGTCCCAAGACTCACCCTCACCCTGTCCGGAATCAGCTTGCGTCTCCACCGTGGCAAGTTTAAAATTAACGCCATTGACTTCAACTCAAACATTTTATATTAAGGATAAGGAGAGAGAGAGGCGGTAATTAGTAACGCTTCACTTTTATTTGTTGACGTTCATTATTCGTTGATTTGAATTCTCGTCAGGGACCTCAGAGGTCCCCGTAACGAGCGCATAAACAGACTAATTCCGGTACTAAGAGGAAAAAAGGGAAGTCGATTTCACGTGGATTTGATTCATCCCTGATTCGACTTTCCCTTCCACTTCATTGTAGAGACTTTTCCCGAGTGGCCCGACGGGTCCCAACCGCATATTTGCAATTTAGATTTGCCGGGGACCTCCTTAACACGACATCTGCCGACAAATTGGCGGCCATCGTTGTCCCCGGCTGAATAACTAACACTTCAGGTATAAATCGTCATCGGTCTTCTAATTTGTCCAATTTTGGATTTGATTTTTGGTGTTATAGATATAATGGAATAAATTTATAAATGTCAAGGTTTACAGTTTAGCACTACTTACAATAATTCGCTCAACTAAGGCTATTTCTAACAATACTTTAATAAATTTGCTTAATACTATATAACTTTATATTTTTAATTCTGCATCATTTGTTAATTATTATTATTATACAGTTACACCAATACATTCCAGCGTAATACTTAAAAAAATTGTATAATATCGTTTACCATGTATAATAAACCAATACCCGATGACATTCCAAATTGTGTGTAGTATAAGAGTGATTCAGCGTACTCACACACGATAGGGGGAAGCTTCTAAATTTCTTCGCTGCCCCGTGTACTCATTTAACCCTTGTTTAAGGGTGCCTTTTCGAAATACCCCCAAACGTAGGTGCAAACACTGCATTACCGTATTTGTGTGCTTAAGACCATTTATCTCTCTATATATATACTTTAATACATACAAGACTGCCTCATATTCCACATTGCGTTTAAGAAGCACTACAGTGTGGTCCAAAAAATACGCTAAACTTTTTGCCTCGCCCTATCCATTGTTTGGCTTTCGACCCTCAAATTGTCACCAGAGGGCTGTTAATAACCCGACCTCACCTAGGCGATAAAAAATAGCCCGAAACACTCAAGTGTGAATAGCAATATGCCGAGTAACGTTTCTTATCAGCGTTTCCCCCATTGGCTGGGATTATTAATGATGCAGCATCCCTCCCAGAGGATGATGTAGGTCAACGCTTTCCTGATCAGCCACTCTATGGGGATAAAAATGGAATATAAAATATATAAAAAAAGTATTTTATATATAAGCAAGTTTTTTTAGAGCAACAGTATGGTAGACGTCATATGTACTAATAAGTCTTTTAGTTTGTTATAAATTATAAGTAAAAAAAATATTAGACCTCGGCTACTTAGAACTTAGATGATCTAATACGATTATTCCTGAGTTACTTGTGCAGTCGTAGACAGTTTGTAACTGTCGAAAGAAGTTATTAAATGGTTCCAACCTGGGTCCTTTAAATTTCATATTATTCATAATTGATATAAATACAGAAAATGCTGATTTTTCATAGAAAATGAGGCACATTTCCACTCCTCTGGATATGTTCATTAATAGAATTGCCGCATAAGGGGCGAAGAAAATCTTCGTGTGATTCACGTGAAAGCATTACATGTCCAAAATGTGACGTTCAGTGCGCATTGTGATCAGGCGGCGTCATTGATCCTTACTTTCGTAAAAAACGATGAAGATTGGACTGTAACAGTCAATAGTGAGCATTAAAGGTGCATAATAACTGATTATTTCTTGCACAAAATCTAAGATATTGCTGTGGTTTCAACAAAACAGCGCTACTTGCCACACATTGGATGTCGTAAAAAGTTCTCATGTCGTAATATTTCACGTTTTAGTGACGTCAACTGGGCGCCAAGATCATGCGATTTAACGTCGTTGGTTTTTTTGTGGGGTTATGCTAAGAATCGTGTCTACGCCGAGAAAATTGAAACATTAGAGCACCTAAAAACCGACATCCGCTGAATTATGCAGATATAATGCACGAAATGAACGAAAAAGTAATCGAAAATTACGTCGAAAAGATCAGCTACAGCAAATTCAATTAATATTATTTTTCATAAAAGATAAAATACATAAAATGTTTAATTAATAAAATAAAAATTCGAAGATAACCTTAAATTTAAAGTTCGGAAACTGATTTTGGATCATTATTTACATGTAACAGTATTTTTTTTATTTGCCCTTAAAATCATAGCTGATTTTTCTTATAATCAAAATGCTCTATAGATCTGTGTTAGTTTATGAATCAAAATTAGTGCTCTGAAATAATTATTAGTAACAGTTTTAGCCTTCAGTTATTAACGGATTTATTTAATTTTGTGTTGTTGCTTGATAATCTTAAATGTTAATCCTTAGCTTACTATTTTTATTATTATTACTATAGAGTAATTTTCCCTTTTTTCATTTACTTCTTTCCAAGCTGCTGTTTGAATTGCCTTTGTTAAGTGTTAGATTGCGTTTCAAGGAAATGTTCAATTCGATAATTTGGTCAAAGTTTCCAATCAGTTTATGATTATATATAGTCGGAGTTTGTTGTCTGTGGATTGAATTCGTTTGTAATTTTCCTAGTATCAGCGAATGATCTGATTATAACTCTAAATTCAGTTATATACTATTTAAGAAAATGTTATGCATTCTTTATAGCGATTGAAAAAAACACTTATATTTTATATTTTAAAATATATTCTTAAGCTGTAAAACGAAAGTTAATAATGAATACAAATGATACTGTTTAAGTAATCTCGTTATGTATAATTTTACAGTAAGGTTTTTATCAAATGTTTCCCTTTAAAATAAAATTAATATATTAAAAGTACTCTTTTTGAATTGATTAACATTGTTAACATTTTTTAAAATTTTGCTGAGTATTTATTTAAATACTTATCTTGGCAAAAATATAAATATATTAGTTTTCCCCTTGTATTATATTTTTAACTATATCATATTATTTAGATAATTTTATAAAATACTATCGTCACTAAAAGCGGATCCGCTCCATATTTTTTTATTTTAATACAAGAACGAGGTCGTGGAGAGGTAGGTTATAGCTATGTGTGCTCTACCAACACGATTGTAGCTTAGATGTGTACCACCTAGCAAACATTTCCTAAAATTTTAATTTCGTTCGTCTCATCCAGCGGTGCGTTTATTGCGTTACCCGCGTGTATGAAGCAAGGGGGTTGTGCGTGTGTCCGCCGCAGATTCTGAGTCCTAATTAAGGCCTGGGTGGGATTCTGGAGGGCCACGAGGAGATTGCTAGGGAAAAACCAGAGAGGGACTAGGACGCGGCGGTATCGATCACAACCCGCCCCACCCCCGATGGTCACCCCCTAAGGAATCGGCCGAGGGCGCAAAGAATAAATTGGGGGGCGCTATTTTAAAGATTTATTAAGTCTGGTTAATGGATTTTACTATTTTCTGGCGGCATTGGGATAAGTTTTAAGATTTCGACTCAGCGGGGGACAATGATTCGTTCGGTGTTTTTTGGATTAATCTCGCTCGTTTAGATGGTGCGCTTAAACGGTTTATATTTTTGGGTAATTACCGTAATGGTAATGATATAATGTGATAAAAGAAGCATTTCTAAAAAAAGCTCTAGAAAAAGTAGTATTAAGGGCGATGAATAATCTCATATGAAGATATGAAAAACTGATTTTAACACTAAAGATCTATGTGAGATTAAAAAAACAGTTGATTAAATAATTAAAAGTATTTGGAAAATTGTAAATATACAATTAATATACAGAAAGTTTAGATATAAAGCCAGAAAAAAGCAAGTAGAGTTCAAACATCAATTGTTTCAACGTTGTTTTGGTAGATGATCAATAAACTGTGTGAATGATGTCAAGTGGCAAGAACTGTTCTGTTCAAAACAACTGGTGCTAAAATTCATCGCAGATTTGTTTCTCCACATACTGGCATTTTGTGAAAATATAAAAACATTCAACACACTAATGAGTCACTTCCGTTTTAAAGGTTAATAGTTGCATTCAAGTACTTATTTTAGCATATTTATCAATTAAAAAACGACGATGCTCTTAGGTAGTATTTTTTAAAAATACATGTTACCACGATGCGTCACCCCTGGCCTTTTCTACGATGTCTGCCGAATGTTGAGTAAGACGGGCTCAAGGCTGAAGCTCTTATAAACTTTTAATTACCCGCTCGCAGGCTCAGGGGCGCATTCACGGAGAACGGATTACGAGCCGAGGAGTCTACTTCTCCTAGAGGTATCCTCATGTGGAAAAACCAGCGGATGTGCACCGCACATCCTCCATCCATCAAATCCCATTATTTATTACGACTCGAAGTGCATGCAGCATCCCAAGCGGCGGCTTTACACCTCAAGAGAGAAAATTAACAAAGTAATGGGAGCGAGCATTATTATACGTTCAAAATATTTTTTGGTGCTGCAGTTACGCAGTCTCTTTCATCATTGTCATTTAAAATAATTAAATGAAATCTAATTAGGACGGACGTTGGAAGGAAGCGCCATTCATTTGCATCTGTCACGAATAAACAGTCAACAGCTGATGCTTTAAGTCGTCGGGCAATTAGAAAGATGTGCGGTGTACTTGCGCCGGTCCTAAGGGATGAGATTTTAGGGGAGGTTTTTTTTTCAGGGCGTCTCAATGACACCCTCGCAGATTTGGTGTCACGCGGGAAAAATTTCGGGAAAAATCCCGATGAAAAGAGTGTCAAATGCACAAACACTCGCCGTTTAGGGCCTTTGTCAGATTTTTTCATAGCCGTCAGCTTAACTCCTTAGCGATTTGCGAGATTATCTCTTCGTCTACACTTTCGCGCTTTTTTGTGTTGAATTGCAACCGACACGGATGATCTCTTGTGGTGACACGGCTTTGTGCTTTGATACAATGTTGATGCTTGATTTTTTAATTCAGGGTTTTCGAAATATTTTTATTAAAAATATTTAAATCTTTTATCACAAATCTGATCATCTTACTTAATAATTTAAATCATAAAATGATACATTGATAAAAAAAGATAAGCACTACCCCACATATATTTTTCAACTTCTCATAGGTATCGCTAAAACATCATTGTATTTAGCAAGGTCTTTGAGGAGCTGGATGGCACATGCAATAGAAGTGTTCTCAAGCGATGGCCGCAACGAGAAAAAAGAAGGAATGCGATTTTTCTAACAACTAGGAAAATTGTGCTTCTTTGAGATTTCAGCCAGACGTACGCTACAGCATATAAATTGCTAAAAAAATATTAAAGTAACACACGCTCCGCTTAACAAAGTCAAGCATTTTTGACGCTTTTGTGCAAAATTTGAAGAAAGATGTACATAGAAAATTTTGGCCATTGCTCGAGCGTCATTCCAATGTCATCAACCTAAGTAAAATATTTCTTCTTAAAACATCTCTGCATTAACTGTAAGATAATTACGCAAAGAAAAGGGATATAGAAATAATATTAAAAAATATTAAAATTATTTCAAAATTGATATAATGTAACTGTCATAGTTTAATCTAATATGAAAAATATAACAAAGATAAAATAACAAATAAGACATGAAAATAATATTATTAAGTATACTGAAAAATTCTCGTTTTTTAATTGGTTCATGAAAATTTAAGCAAAATCATATTTTTATTTATTGCTTATAACTTTTTGACAGATTTTAATAAAACAATAATAAAATAATTAAACATTAAAAATACATTATATGAGCAATACACTTTTACAGGTCCTCATAGATATTGCCGAAGACATGATCTCTTGAGAAGCTAAATGGTTTGTACAGAAAAGCTTTCTCAAGCGATGCGTCCTGGCTGTGACGGGTAAGAAAAAGGGACGCGATCTCGATTATATGCCACTCTAAAGCTTGCTGGCAAAAGTCGTCATGTATTTTTATAAAAAAAAAATATTTTAACATGATAAATATCATTACACAATCTAACCTAACCTAAATCCAATTTATATTTGTATGTTCTGATTTAACTTGATTTTATAAATTCTCAATAATCATAACTCAGCGAGTATAGTATATTATAGATGGTTAGTAAAATTTTCAGAAAAAAGCATCGGGTAATATTTTTGCAGATAAACATTTATTAAACATACGCATGAAAGTTTGAGGATATTGACGATTGTAATTATCATTAAATATTCAAAATTAATGTACTCATACTATTTTTTACGTACACTGAATAGTTTTTTACAATATTTTTATTTAGTTATGAAAAAATGTAGTGATAGAATTTCATCACCGAACCCTACAACGAGTTTCTGTTCATGCTGAAAGAAGCTCTTTTCCTATCAGAGGTCCAGATTATTCACCCTTGTCCCCTTTTCGACCTCATCCTCGGGAGATTTGCGGCTTTTTGATTTAAAACGGCACAAAAAGACGTCCGTCTACGAAGGGGGACTGCGTTTTTAATTTGTGACGGTCGAGTTCGTCGTAAGTAGCTTTTCGTTGGGCTCAACACTCCAATATACATTTTTTATACCTTTCGACATTTGCACGAACTATATACATAAATACCAATGTATAGTTATATCATTAAACATTTAAAAATATATATGTAATAATGTATTTTAATTTATATACATACATATTTAAATTAAAAATAAATAGTCTGATTCAGGTGTGATCAAGCAACAATTTCATCAATTATTTGTCAGTGGGTTTGTCGCTTTAACTAAAGTGATGTTGGAGATAGCAAGTAATAAACATTGTTTAAAAGCTGATAGGGATGAGTTTTTGAGCTATTTGATGCATACATTCAAAGCAATGTATTAATGTATAGGAAAATAGAATGTTACTTTTTAAAGGTCGGGGGTTGCATGTAGTGGATACACGGGTGGTAGCAATCAGAGTTTGTATGGAAATTTTGCGAGCATGCACGATTTTGTGTCGTGTGTTCGGTCTTTTGTCACGTCTTCTTAATTAAACCGAGCGCCCTCCATCTGGGCCTCGTTGCCAGGAGACAGCCTCCTGCTATTTCATAAAACATATTTTCACAGAGAGAGACCATAGGGTGGGCCCTCGAAATATGTCTCCTTGGACATGCTCGTTTGACCGCGACGCGGCCCTGAATTAACACACATGTGTCCTACACTCGACTTATTCTATATGCAATAAGTTGAGAATGTGATACATATAAAATTTCTGTGCGATGTTATATACATACATATAACATTTCCTATTCCTAAGAGTTATGATCCTTCCAACTCTTAATGGGCTTGATGATTTTCACCAAGTCAATTGTTGACTTGGTGAAAATCAAAAATCAACAGAAGATCTTGAGCTACGTTGAAGAAGTTAGATATGTATATATATATTAAAAATCATAATGATCTCTTAATGCAAGTCAATTGTCGATCGTAATGAATTTTAATATATATACATATTTACCTCCTACAACGTTGCTCAGGATCTTCTAATTATATTCTGGTTAAACCAAGAAATGGAGTATCTAATTAAAAAAATATGTTCTGTTCAATTTATTTTAATAAAAGGGCCATAATCTTTGTAAGAAAAACTGCAATATACATATACTTATAAACAAAAAATAAAAAATGCTTTCATCCGCAACTGTAAATACATGATTAAAAACAAAAACGATATTTAAGAGTTGCTTATAAAGTTTATTAGCAATCTATGCCATAAGGGTTATCTGATACGTCTGTTCTCTGAGTTATGTAAATTTCCTTCTAAGACTCTAACGTTGATAGTATTTGTTTACCTAATAATTTGTATATGAGAATTAAATTTTTTATTGAAATCTTTTAGTATTAACTTATTAGCTTATAAATTATACAATTTTAGTAATCATTATGTATAAAATTATAATGTTACACTTGTCGAAATTATATAAACCAAGCATTTGCCCTTTATAAAGTCGATGCTGATGGATGCTGTGCTAAAGTGCTGTGTCGATTCGTTCCTCCTGTCTGTCCAAAGGCAGCCCGAAAGTCCGGCAGTTAGCTAATTAGCGGGCAAACAAGAACACCTACCTACAGGAGGGCGGTTAATAAGGGCAAAGTTTCAATTCGGCGGAATCGGTTCTGTGCTACTACAGCCGTACCCAAAAAACACATACACACACGAATGGAATTAAGGAGGGAGTTGGGGGCAGGGTGTGCTCCTGTTTTATCTGTTTTCGTTTGCTCTTAGTGGATGTGGTAGTAATATACAATTTAGATAAAATTTCGTAAATCGCATTTAGAATCGGTAGGTGGCACATCGGTAGGAAAAGCGCACTAAATTACGCCGTTACCGGTGTAACGAGGAAGTCGTTATAAGCTAAAAGGGAACAACACTAGTCGCTAACTATCGCGCTAATTAATGTGCGTGATAATGGAAAATGGCGTTTTCGACGGTTTGTTTTGCTGAATCGCGTGATTTATGGCTTGTTTTTTTAAGGCAAACTATTTTGGGTGATTTGATATAAATTTAAACTTATGCCAATTTTCACATTATAAAGATGAACGGTATTCAAAGTTTTTATATTATAAATGATAATAATACATTTTATTCATCATGAAAATATGAATATATATCATTTTAATGCTCATATAAAAGGTGTTTTTAAATTAGGGTTATATATAATATATACACTATGTAATTTCAGAAATATAATATAAAATTAAGTGGATATTAAATGCGTTTAAAACATATTAATTATTATAAAAGATAAAGCAAATTTAACTAAACTAAAATTGACATTTTTTATTACTCTGTTTAAACTTGCTAGGCCCTGTAAGGCAAATCCGTTACAATAAGGTAAATCAATACCATCTGGATAAGTCAATCATTTGCTAAAGAAAAAAATAAATGTGTTATATTTTGAAAAGGTGGATCAAAATAGTATGAATGAGCAACGCGTGAAAGTGGTTTTAAACCCTAAACTAGGGTTTAAATGAACATACATTATGCCATGCCATATCATGTAAAAATGATTATTTTTAAGTGCTTTTATTATAAATGTCTAGCTATTTGGGCAGAAAATATCTATATTCCTTGAGATGTAAATCAAATTTTATTTGAACAATTCGAACAATTTCTTTGTATTAGGATACTGACTTACATCGATATTAAATAAAACTAATGTGTCATCGCATTATACATCTCATTATCCAACATTTTTATTAAAAATATTGTCTATGTTTGAGTTATAAATGTCAAGATATTAAAAACGATTCGTAGTATTTATAAATTTCTCAAAATAAAGAATTTTTAAAATAGGATGCAAATATTTTTTTTAGCTAAAAAAAGAAATTGATTTTTATTTTATATTTTTTTTTGCTTAATAACTAGCACGATAAACGAGTGGTATAAGTTTCTGACAATTGATTTGAAGGATCTGGGTTTGATTCCCACACCCTAGTGTTTTTCAATTTCTATCTTGTCTGGAAAATCATAATGAGTAATATTTATACCTAGATTTTCCTAATCTTACGGATGAATATCGTAATAATTAATTAAAATCAAGCTAGGTCGCACATATTAGATATTAAAAATTATCTAATAATAAGCAACTCAGCTCATAAAGAATATCTTTTATGTATTGAAATAAATAAAATAAAATAAAATTAATAAATAATAATTCAGAAACACACCTTAAAACGTTAATATTAAATAAATTGATATGATTATTACAAACATACAGAAAAACTAAGACAAAAAATGATGAATTTGAAATCTTTTATTGAGAAACTAGGGGCGCTAAATCTTGTAGGCACAGTAATACTAAATAAAGACGCAAAACTTAAAATTAAGTGTTAAAAAAAAGTGGAAGCCGTGAAGTCAGCCTATTGAATGATTAACAGTATGGATAGGAGAAACCGACGGCGATCCTAAATAGATTAAGTTTGCTATTAAAAGACTAATCATCATATATACCGGCCATTGATTGGCTTGGTACACTGTTTCAAATTTTTAACTTTGTATAAATTAAGCATTATCAACCGTTGACTGGTTAGGTTAGGTTCGCTATCTCATCTTTAAGCTTAATATAAACCGAATATTTACCGGTTAAAATATTATTCTTCTTCCAACTTTTAATTACACATTGACATGTTTATATTGCTAAAATTTAAAAAAATACTTTTTAAAATTATTTTTTTGCTTTAATTTTTAATTTAAAACATTTTTACTCTCTTTACTTTTTTCTCTAATATGTGATTTACCGATAATACGATTTTTTAATTTTTTGAATAGCCACCATTTTAAAACCTAAATGTGGATAAAGCTGGCTCATAAATATATCTGAGATGCTTACAAGATCTATTTTTTGGCGAAAAAATTAAACTGATATTATTAAAGTAGCGGAAGTTATCGTGTCCTTAATTTTGAGTTAATTCCATATATAAACCTATTATTTTCAGACAAAATGTTTTTCTATAATAAATAGAGTTAGGTTGAGTTGGGTTATGCTAGAATTTATCGTAGCATAACCTAACTATCGTAGCATAACCTAACATAGCCTAACCCAAAAGATTTTTGTTTTAAGGGAAAATAAAAATTTATGTACACGTGTTCTCAATTTTATACCTTCAGGTACACATAGAGGCAGTGACCAGGTCGGTGCAACGGGTGCATGGTACCCAGGCTCATTATTATAAGGAAGTTG
Organism: Plectrocnemia conspersa; assembly: GCF_051122295.1. Classification (NCBI taxonomy): domain Eukaryota; kingdom Metazoa; phylum Arthropoda; class Insecta; order Trichoptera; family Polycentropodidae; genus Plectrocnemia; species Plectrocnemia conspersa. Next base: position 14,368,997 of record NW_028277172.1, read on the forward strand.
AAAAATTTAAATTTGCATAAAAAAAATATTTTTTATAAAAATTATAAATTTAAATTTTTTAAATTTAAAATAAAAAAAAAAATAAATAAAAAATTTTTTTTATCAAAATTTTTTAAATTTAAAATTTAAATTATTAATTTTAATGAAATATTTTTTTTTAAATTTAAAATTTTTGACCCCTTTATAATATGCAGCCTAGGTACCTTGCACCTTTTGCACCGCCCTGGTGACCGCCTGTATGTGTAAGTGAAATTATAAAATTGAGAACACGAGTATATAAATTTTTATTTTCCCTTAAACAAAAATCTTTGAGTTAGGCTTTGTTAGGTTATGCTACGATAGTTAGGTTATGCTACGATAAATCCTAGCATAACCCAACTCAACCTAACTTTATTTATTATAAAAACACATTTTGCCTGAAAATAATAGGTTTATATATGGAATTAAATCAAAATTAAGGATACGATAACTTCCGCTGTTTTTATTATATCAGTATAATTTTTTCGCTAAAAAATAGACCTTGTAAACATCTCAAATACTTTTGTTAGCCAGCTATATCCGTTATTTCGTTTCAAAATGGTGGCTATTTAAAAAAGAAAAAAAATCGTATCTTTGTTAAAACACATTTTATAGAAGAAAGTAAAGAGAGACATAATGTTTTGTATTAAAAATAAAAGCAAAATTAAAATTAAAAAAAAAAATTTTTTGACATTTTTGGTAATTATTTGTTTTTAAAACACATTCACTCCGCAGATTTTATCATTTTAAAATTTTTCTAAAAATAAATTTTCCATACATTTTTGCTTAGTTTTGTAAGCATGCTAGTTTTTTCATTTTTTAAATGAAAATTGCGATTTTTTTTATAATATGAAGCCTGGGTGCCTTGCTTTAATAATCGAGCATCTTCTTAAATGTTGTGTAACTCTTTACAAATTTTCAGTTCAACCGAAATATTTTAGCAGATAGTTTTAACCGTAATTTTGAAAACTAAACAAAGAAATGAATCGTTTTTTACTGCTAACTAGAGTTTTTAAATGGGATTGCATATCTTATCGTTTAGTCTCGCCTATGCGACCTTTATGTTTAGTTGCGCATTTTTGGATTTTAATTGCCGTTATATTTTTTTTATTCAATAATTTATTTTGAATATTTATTAAACATTTAAAAATGCTATAAAAACGCTTTTAGAGTAAAGCTAAAAGGGCGAATATAATTTTATTGCATTCGTATTTTGTATATTATGGATAGATGTCGACGATGTCGATACATAACACTATTCGTCTCTTGATCTCCTCTTGACATCGTTTGTAGCTGTTAGCAGGATTCAGAGTAATATAAAGTCACTGACACACTCAAAAGTATACTCGTTCATTTCGAAATTTTAGAATACTGTTTCACAATTTAGGCATAACCGACATGTATTTTGTTTTTGTTTCATTGATCTTCAACCGTATTTTCCTGGCTGATGATTCAATGGCGTTAAAGACTTCTATTAGTGCCTGTTTTAACTTTGCCACCATATCTATGTCATCGGCGCAGGCAATTTATTATGCTGCTAGTTATATCTAGTTTGGCATCTCGGATTACATTTTCTATGGCAATGTTGAACAGATATCACGCTAGAGCATCGCCCTGTCGTTGGCTATCGAGTATTCACAAATATATAATTTTGTACTCTCACTTGGCATTTGACATTTCCCATTGTGAGTTTCACCAAAGAATTAGTGTTTTAGATACACCCTTCTGTGTTCGCTTAAGATTATTTTAGGCGCAAAAATTGCAACGAAAAAAAAAACTGCAAATTCTTAAATATCCACAATTGCAAAAAAGAGTATCGTATCAAATATAATATTAGATTACATTAATTTAAATAAATATTTTGAGCTTATGTAATGAGTTATTAAAATAGAAATAAGGGAAGGGGGCAAAAATTTAGTTATTTTCTGAGGCGCTAAATAAAATAGTGCCGGCTCTGGATGGTTCTTATCTATGCACCATACTTGTTTTATATTTTAAAAAATATTTCATGATTTATTTATTATTTGTATTGTAGCAATGGAAAACCTATCGAGCCAGATTTCTAATAAAAATAAAGTAAATGGTATATACTTTTTGTCAAAAAAACAGGTGCAAAAGTAATTACTAAGTGTTTACACCTATGGAAATTAATAGACATACATACATACATGCTTACTAAACAGTTTTTTTAAGTCGTATTTCAACACATATGAGTATTTTTATGTGCAATTTAGACCAGTCGTTAACATGAGACAATGTAGCATTATAACCTGAACCGCCGGACATAAATTCTAATAACGGACCGCGAAAATAAAATTTGTTTATATTTATATGTATATATTTTTACACGCACAAGTGAAATACGAGCCAAAGCGCAACACGTGAGGGATGTTCAAATTGTAACACGGCCGGACAATTAGACAATTCCGTACGCCGCTAGGGGGCAACGGAATTTAATAACGGCAAACATTTATGAGGTGGGCGAGGAGACGAGGGTAGGGGGAGGGGTAGGCTCTCGGACCGCAGTTTAACTTTGCCATTTAAAAGTCAAACACTTGAACGATTAATTAGTAATTAACACGGGGCCGCGACCCGTGACTGACAAGCCCCTGTGCGGTCTGTGTGTAGCGAATTCGGTCTTGACGAACGAAAAGTGCTCTTTCGACTGACGTGGCGTTTGGACAAGGGCTCGTGCAAAATGGAAAATTAAACGGTTAACTTTGCGGGGAAAAATTGTATGACTTGGCATTTCAAGGTAATTAAGCAGGTGATGCTATTATATTTATTTTAACAATTTGCAATATGTTGTCTTAGGCAGAGTGAAATTGTATATACATACATATGTATTGGGTGAATTAAATGCTTTAAATCTAGTCATTAAATTACTCGAAAAACACCATTAACCCATTCCACGCTATGCACATATTACGATAAGCAGCCGAGTCTGGTTTCAGTGAGTAGCCTATCAGGTGATGGACTCGTGAAATCGTGTATTTTTTAACTAAACTATAAAAAAGGAGTTGTATATTTAAGCTTTTCAAATCAGGTAGTATAATTTAAGGACAAATATTAATGTAAATAAAGCATTTATTTCAGTCTTTCACGCGAGAAAATAACCGTGTTGCGTTTACTCTTAAATATCTATATATATTAACAGCTTAACGACCGAGGACTCACCCACGAGTCCTGAGAGTACCTTCTGTAGCGGCCGAGGACTCGCCCATGCGTCCTGCGTTATGCGTCTTCTTTTATTAAAAATACACTATGATACAATACAGTTTACCCCTATATTATAATGCGAGATGGTAGTATACTATTTCTACCTAATATAAAATATAAAATAAATTATATTTTACTTTAATTTTTCGTAAAAAGAGTCGTTTTATCCCACTGCGTCGCAATGCAACGAGTCGTCGCCTATTTTAGTTTGTTATATTATAATATTTTTGGGCTAGTGTGTTGTTTGGTAACGGTTCTCCAAGCCGCTCCCACTTACAGTGACCATATTTTTTGCATTATAGAATATTATATTTTTATTTATTGTTGTCGTTAATAATAAGTGATAATTTATAGTACAGGTTAGTTAATAATAATAAAAACAGTGAATTGCGTATTTACAAAAATAGTTAAATAATCATTAAAGAAATTTTTGAAATTTGACAACGTTGATTAGTGCATGAATTTTTTTGAACACTACATTAGCTTAAAAATGTGATAATTAAATTAATAACATGTATATTTAAATGCTTCTAAAACTTTTTGTATAAACGATTTATAAAAAATATCCATTTATAATAAATAATAATTTGCACTCACTAAATTTTTTGGCGTCCATTTTCTGCGTACAACCGTTTCGAACACATTTATTTTCATAATTACACTGAGTGATACGTGTAAAAACATTTGTCATTATGAAGAAAATGAACTAGATGAGCTAAAATTTGTCACACATGGTCTACGTTCACGTACACTTGAATTAGAATTACTTTCGCACACATCCCTATGTTCACAATCACTGGGGGCGTTGGACAACGCGTCATAAAAATTTTCCAAAAACGTTTAATTTCTCTCGTCTATTTTGCCGTGATTAAAAATAAAATTTTTAAATCAAAATTACAGTCACAAAAGATCACATAGAGAAGAGCAATTTTCGCGATACGTTTCGACCGATAGTTTAGAGGAGACTTAATATACTGCATTACTTCGATTATAAAATGCATTTTTTTATCTGTGTGGAATTCCCGAATTTGGGAATTCCACAATAAAAAAAGTGTCATATACCCTAATAGATGAATTCTTAAAAGGTATGCACAAGGTAAGCTGATAAGACGGGACAGGTAGTGGCGATTTACCCTTTAAGAATAACATTGATTGTAATTTATAGTAAATATTTAATAGTTTATTTGTAAACAAGTTTTTTTTCGTTATATCACTTAATTATGCGGCCCACAGATTTAAAAACACTGGTTAAATGACGTAATTACAATATATTTATGCAAAAAATCATAAGGAAGCTACAAATTAAATTTCGATAAAATATATTATTTGGTTTATAGGGAATTTACTAAAAAGGGTGATTTTTTGCTATTATTCCGCGAAATCTCCCGGCCACCAAGAAAAGTTCGGCAAAAAACACCGGGCGTTAAGCTGGTAAAAATATAGTGCTTAGATCTGTTATAAGATTAAGAATAATAAATTAACAATAACATTAGATAAAATCGTAAACTATTTTTTTTAATAATAATTTCCTAAATAAAATATTATCATAATATTTTTGTGAACTGCTAAACACCTTGTAGTGTATGCGAATATTGTGGGCTGATCTAACTTGTGTTTCATGTAAATAACCAATACAAAATTAAGTAGAAAATATCTTTCCTAAGATTAGAGCCAATCTATCTATCGCAAGTGCAGGTAGTAAATTGTCAACAATGTACCTTTTAGAAATGGGTGTTGGCCTTCGCTCAAAGCATACAATATAATTAGAAAGAAGCTGTTCTGAGAATTTATGTTTGGTTTTTTGTTTATATCACCTATATAATAGCAAATTATTATTATGAAAAGAATGAAAATGATGAATATAAAATATATTGAAAGCATACATGTTACTTTTAATTTATTTAAGTGCAATAAGCAAAATATTTTTAGTGAAGTGTACCGTAAATTCTTTTCGTGAGTATGGGCATACAAATGGTCAGACATGGTGGCCCAGAAATAACAAATCAAAATTTTTATTTTTAAATATAAAAAGTGATAAAAAATCAGGTAATTAATACTAATCTATTGAAGAGTATCACTTACTTTGTATTTGTAAGATGTTTGCCAATGATATAAGTTTGTTTTCGAAACTATTATTTTAAACAAATTGGACCCACAGGTTTAGAAACACTGGTTAAATGACGTACTTGACAGGTATTTATGCGAAAAATCATAAGGAAGCTACATATTAAATTTGAATACAATATCTTAATTGGTTTACAAGTTATAGGGAATTTACTGAAAAAGATAATTGTTAGCTATTTTTCCGTGAGATCGCCCGGCCACCAAGCAAAGTTCGGCAAATAAATACCGGTCGTTAAGCTGTTAATAATATCTTTTTATGCTTTATAAAAACCATCTGTTTCAAATTACTCTATATGTTAAAAATATTATTCCAGTGAACGCTGTGTTTGCTAAACAAATATGGAGAGAAATTAAAAATAAATATCTGATTGCATCACACTACTTCTTAGTAAAATTATCATGTTATGAGAATACTAGGATAATATTAGGATTTCGGCAAGCACCTCAGGTGAGAGGCTTCCTACGTTAAGCCGAAGCAATACAGGAAGGAAGGAAGGGTTATGCCGCGGCGGGAAGTTGCTACCGTGGCCAAAACGCATCCTGAAGGCTTTTGCGCAAAACTTTCGCTCAAAGGGACGGTTTTAGAAACTATATTTAATTACACACTCTAAATAATTAATTGCATTACAAGATATTCGTTATTATGTCACAAGGAAAAGTTTCAATTTATATCTCAATTTTGTCCCTACTGTATTTTTTTGTAACTACATCTATATTATATAAATATTTTTGTGAATATAGAGCCAAAATAAAACTTTAATTGTGAAAGACTAATATATGTATTAAATGAAGCTGTATATAGTTTAATTTATATTACTGATATATTAAATCAAATTAATTAAAATAATAAAATAGCTAAATTTGTGTGGATTTTAAAGGAGTGCCTCAGCCAACGGCGTGTTAGTGACGCTTGTTAAGGTGACTGCTGGAATTTCTCATAGGGCATTTGCAACGCTCTAAGACGCGAGAGAGCGAGCAACAAAAAGCAACGTGGAGCCACTTCATAAATTAACGCCGACTAAGACACCGAAAAAAGCGCGCTGGTGAGAATTCGAGGGTCCTTAGTAAGTGTTTTATCTTCTAAAGAAGGTGTGCGGTTTACCGACCCTTTGCTTGTTTAAAACGTCGGCTACTAATGAATGACTTTCGAAAAATTATCGCTCATTTTGGTTCATTGCGTTTGTATCTGATTGAGAATTGAAAATGAGGTGTTCAAGATTTTTTTTAGTAATTAATCAATTTTAAAATATATTGATAGTGTTTCAACGTACATGAGTGAGCATAGAAATAAAATAATATTCAAACTAATATTATTCTAAATCTGTTTTTGAGTCACGTATTATTTGTGTAAATATTGTATATACGGGATGTTGTCTTGTATTCGTCAAAATAATCAAATCGTCTTTGAAGCTCTGGGTTAAATTCTAGTTGTCGTAGCTGAACTAGGGTTGACGTAAAAAGGAAAGTAGCTGCATTTTTAGTCGATGGTCAGATGAACTATTTTGTGTACCAAGTTAAAAGTAAATTTTGAACGAAAGTGCTAACGAAAATAAATGCGCTAAGTTAAGCTATATGAGGTTTTTTAGCTCACTCATTTTTGACGCGAAAATCAATTAGATTTGGTGTGTGATAAGATTTATATATTTTGTCGCCTTTCTTTTAATAATATTATACTTGCGTAGCCGTCAGAATATAAGCATGCAAAGATTTGGAAACCTCGCAGTTTTGTCATCGCATTCCACTTGTTGTATTTGTTAATTTAATACAGTACTATTTGTGTTTATAAAGGCTTCTAAATGCCTATGCTAATCAATCAGTGTGTCACTTTAAAAGGTAATTTATATATATTCGAATGTGTTTATTATTATTGGTTTTACAGAGTTTTTTATAGTTATATAAAAGCAGTCGCAACATAGATAGATGTACAATGAAACTCTGAGAACCACATTTATATTCGGTTCTATTTTATTTTCTCCGATGACCGTTCAAGTCTGGTGATTCCGAATAAAACAACTTGCATTACGTTCAACCCGAAAAGGATAATTCCGATTCAATATCGGACATGTTATTCCATTTGTTGCGGATAAAGAAGGCCAGGGGCGCGCAACTTTTTTAATAAAAATAATAATAATGTTGATTATAATATTTTTGCATCAAACACGTGTTGCCGCAATTCAGGGTTTAAAACTAATCCCGCAATATGTGATATTACACCGGGCGCTTCTTGTTATTCGGTTTTGTAATTTCCACTGGCATTGGAGAAGAATTTAATCCTACCGCGCTACATTGTAAAGCACTTGCAATAAGGTTTTCGCTAGTGTTGCAGCCTCCCTCTGCCCGAAGTTTCCCCCCGAACACTATCGGATTCTACGTACAAATTTAGAGAGGGACTTGTGTGCAGGGCCGCATCGTATGAACGTACCACGGCGGCGCATACAAAAACTGTCTAGAAAGTTTTGTGCCGCTTGACAAATGTGTATTGATCGAAGCTTGGCATCGGAGAGATAACCTTTTCCTGCCGCCAAGGGTTGTATTTCGGGTTTTTGCGGTTCTGCGCCCATAAATATAGACGGTTTTTTGGTTTTATCGCTCGGGGTTTATAATAGTTGGTGGTTGGCAGAGATCTAAAAAGTAACTAAAGAATCAAACCGCAGAGGTATAATAAATATAATGATCACATAATATTATATAAATACACCAAGCCATTGCCAATTATTGTGTACAGAAACCTAATAAAAAGTGAGAGTAAACATAGATTTAACACGCAATGGCCTCGACTTTGATACATGTAAGAAAGGTAATTATAAAAAATACAGGTTCGTACTACTATAGACACTTTATCTAACATTAAAATGTAAGTTATAGTGCGCGTGATCTGACATAGTTTACGACGTCTTAAGCACAAAAACGGCATTCTTAAAATATTTGTTTTAAATAAGCGTATCAATTTTTAATCCTTTGTACATATTAAAATATATACATACATATGAAAATATTAGTAATATTTCTTAGAAACGAGATAGAAAATAAAAACATTATTCAGTCTTAATAAAATATATATTCTTTACTTAAACTGTTTGATTTTTTTATTCAAGAACTTGTGAGAGTTACCTAATATAATAAAACATTTCAGCTTAAGCCGGTAATAATTAAATTTATTATACAATATACTACTGATAAATTTTAGTCGTGGATTCTGCCATTTACGCGAATTTTTTTTTTATGTTGTGAACCTTGGAAATTACTGTAAGAACAAATTTTCGGAATTAACAATAATCGCATATTTTACAGTTATCTATTTTAAACTACATAAGGTAGTTCCAATAACCCAGAAATAGCGCTCAGTATACTTTTTAATTTTGACTGAAAACGTTCGCAAAAAAATTCGTTGCAGTTTTAAACAGCTTATCACAGAGTAATTGTGTTTTTGGTGAAAAAAATTCAATACAACAAGAAAACGAGTATGTATTTTTTTTATATACATATGGGTTATTTATAGATAATTGTTTTTTATAGATCATTGTTGAGAAAGAATAATTTGAGTTACCCTAGTTTACATTCGTCATAAATGGGTAATTCAAGTCAAAAAGACAAAGAAAAATATGCTTGGAATGGATATCTTTATGTTAAAGACAAGATTAATAAAGATGGGTTGATTTAATTTTGTCGATGTAAAAATAAAAAAAAAGGCTGAACAGGTAAAATCTGGACAAATGTAAGTGATGGATCAATCATTTCTGAGAGACATGAACACACAAGTATAAGATCTGGAAATGCGGATAAACGCCAAAAAAATAGCAGAGTTGACAATGAGCTATTTATCACAAATCAGAAGTTAAATTCTATAAAACGTTTCTTCTGTAGTCCAAGAAATGCTTCCAAATCATAACAGGCTTCAGGATTAATAATTAATTAATAATAATCCTGATTCTAGGGTAACAATAATTATTCCTGTAGAATATTGTAATTATGAATTCAGTCCATCACAATTTAAACATTTTTTTTAGATGATTAAGGATCAAAACAAGTCGATCCAATGGGAATCTTAATTTTTGGTCGTAAAAGTCATGTAATGTGGAGCCAAAGCATGAAAGAATTATTCGTAAAGAATTAACCATTTTTTTGTGATTTTGGCTAGAAAGGATGGAGGTTCTGTTTTCCCTGTTTTATTTTGTTTATTACCTAATAGACTCTTGAAACATACACAAAATTATTTTATATGATAAATTAAATGTGGCCATTACCTGAACATGAAAATATGAATGTTGATTATGAAATTGCAATTCAGCAAGCTTTGAGTGTGGTATTTCTACAACCTAGCATACATGGTTGCTTCTTTCATCTAATATAAAATCTTCGAAAGCTTCATGTAATCTATTGACTAGATACTATTCTGATGCGCAATTTGCTTTAAATTCAAAAATGAGTATTTCACTTGCTTTTGTTCCAGAATAAGATGCTGATTCTGAACTGAAGAATCATTCAACCGATGAATGAGAACCAATTTTAAAATGGTTTATGAACGCCAATTTAAGTTGTCTAAGAAACAATGGAACTAAAGCTCTACTAATTTTCCTCTTCAAAGTTTAGTTTGCTTATCATAGAACATTAAATAAAAGCGATATGAGCAAAAATTTTAGCAGTTGAAGTCATCCAAATTTATGGATTTTTACCATTGGTCTCAAAAAATCCAATTATGAGAGAACTATAGCATGTTCTTATAATCAGCCCAAAGAAATTTTAAAGGTTTTGAGATACAATAAATAAAATATCAAATATTATTTACGTGGTATTGCATATAATTATAATATGAGCTAATATTTTAAATTAAAATTATTTTTCATTAAATATACTTTTTTGTTTTAATGTTTATTTTACTAATATCTACAAGTAACTCCTATAATTTCATTTATTTAAAATTCGGCCCATAATAGCTTCCAGCATAGACTTTTCAGTGCTCGCTTAATAGTTTAATAAAATAAAGTACATGCTGGTTTACTAATTTCATTGATCCAAATGATTTTGTATGCTAAAATAATTATATTATATATTTATTACGCCATATTTTTACTGAAACGCACATAGCTGTGTTTGATTCAGCACGGCTCATATACGCGTATAATAATGTGACGGGATAACGACACGAAAATTGAATGGTTATGGTCTTCCGAGTCACAAGCGCTGAGCTCCCGCTACATATACAGGATGGTTTAGAAGCGAGCGGTGAAAAAATATCTCCCCTTTGCACGTAGCTCTGCCGTAATGCATTCTGGGAGTAAAGGCATATTTTAAATTCATAGCCGATATTATTAATATTAATGGGGAGCGACGTGCACAGCTATGTTCTACACTCGTCGTGGCATATGTTCCAGATAAGCGACGAAAACACGTATGAATTATTTCAAAGGCATTCTCATCTTTTTGGCTGGCAAATGACATTACTGTAAATATTTTAATAAAATCATATTAAGTAGAACAAATTTGCAATATTAATTTGAAACACATTTTAGAAAATAATATTATTATTATTAACCCTTTGCGCTCGTAAGTCGACTATGTGTCGACATCGTATTTCAAGCGTTGTACTCGAACGTCGACAATATGTCGACAAAACTTTGAATGCATTTATTGGCTTTGTGTTCAAGCAAATTTTGAAAATTTAAATTTATTAATAGTAAAAAGACTTCTGTTAAACACATTTCAGTAATATTGAATTTTTAACTTATGCAAATAACTCAATAATCTTAAATTTACAAGTGTAAGTTTATTGTAAAATTTTTCATCGGAACATGGTCAAAGCGCGCGCTGTTAGGACGGCATCGCGCTAGACTTGACAGATTTAGGTTGTCAATTAATGCTTTAAAACTGATTTTTTCCTTCTAAGGGCATCTATATTTTTATGATATGGGATGAAACGGGATCATATGCTCTAATTGTGCATAATTATTACTTTATATTGTGTGTCTGTTATGAAATAAAAATAAAATTTTTAAGACGGAAAAAAGAGCGAGATGCCGTTATGCTAGCAGAGCTCGCTTACTCGCTCGCACTAGTAAAATGAGCGATTGACAACTATCGACCTGGGTACTCAACTCAAACGATAATATTAGTCTCGACACATTTAATATATTTTCGAGCTAGTAAATAGCTAAATTATGTAAAACAGAATTAGTAATCTGTGTTTTAATTATTTATAAATACATATATTGATTTTCTTTTAAAAATTATCCATATAATTACGAATGACGATATAATATTGAATTTTTAAGGACGTGACTATGAATTCGATATTAACCGTGATATTATTACTGTGACAGTAATAGTATGCGTTTATGCTAAGACTATTTTTACCAATTTTAAATCTGGTACAAGTATTTAAAGTTTCAAGTTTCAGGATAATCTTTTAATGTAATAATTTTTTATGATCAATTTATTTATATTTTTAAGAACTGTTTTAATAAATTCAAAATTTAAAAATTCAAAAATAAAGCCACGAGGCCAAACTACGCTGGTTCGCTCTAGGTGTAAAAACGCCTGCCAATCCAAAACAGATCCCCACAAAAAAACAATGTAATATTTATCATTTCTGCCTCAAATGGGCAAATACATACGAAAAACTTGTAGAATATTTGTCTAAATATAAAATTTGATCATTTTCACAAAATATAATAAAACTTTACCAGCCCCACCTATTTTTTTTTATGTACGAAAAAATTAGGTGGGGCCTGGCCCCAATTGCATTTATATCAGGGCTGTGGAGTCGGAGTCGGAGTCGGAGTCGTGAAAAATGAGCGACTCCGAGCATTTTTTAAATTATGAACTTTATCAATTTTTAATTGCGTAATAATGAATGTGTATAGCGTATGAATATTAAACTTGTAGAAAAACACCAAAAATACCTGATAAAATTAAACTTTTTTGAGTCGGAGTCGAAGTCGGAGTCGGAGTCGGAGTGGAGTCGTGTTGTTGGTAAATATCGGAATTGGAGTCGGAGTCGGAGTCGTGTTTTTTTTAACGACTCCACAGCCCTGATTTATATTATCACCACAGCTGATATTTTTGAGCGCCATTTCGAAATTTGTTAATATGTGGTGGCACCTATTCATGCCATATTTTTAAAAATATTATGGTTCAAATAATTGATTTACAGCCTTAAATTATACTAAAAAGCCATTTTAATAAGCTCAAATGCTTACGGCACCTTTAAATGTCTAATGAGTACTGGCGATTTTCTTGATGACACCTATAGAAGTCATCCGCGGTGAAAGGGTTAAAAGTCTTGTAAAACATATTTTTTTCAGTGAGTTTTAGGATTGTATTACACTTATATAAATTTATCCATATTTAACACTCTAAAGGTGGATGACTTAAATACGCGTCATTGAAAAACTATTGGTTAAAGTCGTTTATGCACAACATAATCAACACTTACACGTTTAATTGGATAAGATTTAAAACACAGTTTGTAAATTAGTGATATCTATTATATATTGCTAACTATAATTACAGCTTACAATCAATAGATGTCGCTTAGCAGTTAGGGCTTAATTTTAATAATAGCGCATTCTTAATATTAAAATGTTTAGTTTGCTGCGGGACCTGAACCGATAGTCTCTAGGATATCAGTTCAACGCCTTAAGGACTACGACATTCCGGTTATACAAGACAATCTAAATATAAAGTTGTAAAATCGCCATGACGCGTTTTGAATGTCTCTCTGTAAAACATATGACTGAAGAATATAGACAAGGTTATTTTGCTCGTGTAACACCATAGACCAGGGGTCGGCAAACCTTTTTTGTGAAGGACCAGATTGTAAATATTTTAAGCTCAGCGGGCCAGGAAGCAAAATTAAAATGAGCTTTATCATTTCTCTCAAATATTCAAATGTATTGCAAAAGGCGTTACGTGGGCACTGAAGATGCTGTCAAATTTAAAGTGCATAACGTCACGGTGAAATACAAAGCAATAGGAGCACCTTATAAGGTGATACCTAGCTAGCTCCTTAACTCGACGGTTGGCCGCTCTATTATAGCACATACTTTGATTTTTTTATGTCAAATCTAACAATTACTTGCAGCCCGGATTAAAATAAGCAGAGGGCTGGATTTGGCCGTAATTTTCTGACCTCTGCCATAGACAGTGAATATATTAAAAAATATCTAATTTAATTTGGCCTTCTTTTTCGTATTTTAAATATTCCTATCCTAAGTGCATGTAAACGCAGGACAAATACCCCCTGGATAGATATATCTCCCATCAAAACTCCCCTGGACATTAACCCCCTGTACAAATAATCCCCTGTGCAAATAACCCCCTGACAAATAGCCCCCTGAAAATTAACCCTCCGTGTAAATAACCCCCCTGACAATTAACCCCCGCCACGTATAGAGATAAGTATTTTATATAAGTTTTTATTATTTATAATAAATGGTCATTATTTTAATAAAATAATGTTTAATACGAATAATCAGTATCAATACTAATTTATTTCATTCAGCAAAATACAGAATTTTTAAAATATCAATTAAACTAACACATTTACGAAGAAAATATACGTATTGTATATTTTGTACCGGTGACCGGTGCGAGCAAAATTGTTATAAAGAGTATTAAAAAAAATAAAAAATATTATTAGGCTAGATACATATGTATGTATAATACAGCTAAACTTTGGTAATGGCGCCAGTATATGTTTTATTAAGTATAATAGAGCGTCACGAGACGTGTTAAGTAATATCTGTATTATCTTTATACGTGGCGGGGGTTAATTGTCAGGGGGATTATTTGCATGGTGGGTTAATTGTCAGGGGTTATTTGCACGGGGGGTCAATGTCCAGGGGGGTTTTGACGGGGGGTTATTGTCCAAGGGGTATATTTCCAGGCGGTTAGTGTCCTAGAACCATATTTTCTAATCTAGATTCTCCTTTATATATGGACCTTCGCTTTACTTTATTTGGAATCTCATTATCGGCAGCTTAGCGTCAAAAGTGTTAAATTTTGCTTTTAAAAATCATTGGTTATATCGTCAAAATGTATCCTTTTGCTTAAAACATATGTGCTGATGTGCATATTGTTTGTGTTTTATTTATTGTAAGGTGCATAACAATTTTTCGTATTAAATGTGTTTTTAAACGTTATTATATGTTGATATATGTTTTATTTAACTAACAGTATATTTTTTTATTTTTTATAATACGTTTATTGTAATCTGATTTTCTAAAAAGTCTAAAACTTGTTAATGGGAATATATTAACTATTTACCAAGAAAAAACAACAATTAAAAAAACTAAAAACTAAGGTTTTACTAAGAAAAAAAAACTACAAGTAAAAAACTTGTGCTCTTTGTAATTTTAATCTTGATTAAATTTTATTGTAACCATTATTTTTTTGTATGAACGCAAATTGTTGATCGCTAAACGCTATATTATGAGCGCTAAACGCTATAGAGCGAGCGCGATGCGTAAGATAATAAGCGCATTGCGCAAGATAATAAACGATAGGTGCAAAAAAAATACAAGCAGTCCAATATTTTAATTATTCAGAATTCATATTACATCTAGCTATTTACAAATTTCTTAATGGTTATAAACCCCTGCCGCTACATCACTCAGCTGTTTTTTTAAATAATTCATTTATTTGTTTTACCGCGCATTTGATTGCGATGGACGAAAAATCATCTAAAAACATCATTACATTTACCTTCCTATACTATGTATACCTAATACTATGTCATTTATTTTTTGTGAATAGTAAGTACAATTCTTCGTGAACACATTTTAATAAATTATTCTTTTCTAAGTTTCATGGTTAACGTTTTACAAATTATTTAAAAAAGTACAATAAAAAAAGTTATTTTCCGATTAAAGTATTTAAATTATATAATATTTTAAATATTTAATTAATTTTTTTTTAACTAAAATACTGACAAACTATCAATCTTTCGCTGTATTAATTTTAATTTGTAAAAAGATTAATCAAAACATGTTTTATTTCATTTTTACTTCCAAAAATTGAACATAAAAAAAGTCTCGAAATTAAATACGAGCTGGCGCTACCCCAACCAAAAAAAAAATACGAGTGCAAAGGGTTAATACGCTTTTTAAACCTATGTTTTAAATTATTCTTAAAAAAATACGGAATCGAAATGTATAACTTAAGCATTATAATACAATAAATATGTAGTAAAGTATACTATTTATTATTCAAGAAATAAAAATATATGTTATTTTTTGTAAAATGATCATAAATGTCACTTTTAACGACTTTATTATTTTAATTTATATTTTTTTAAGTTATGCTTCATAGTGTATAAAATAAACCAGAATTAAATTTATTTTTTATTATTTTTTAAATCTAATTGATTATTATTTTTAATTATATCAAAGTCATTTATCTCGGCCCTTTTAAGTACCATGATCATAATTATTAGTCGGTGTCGTTTATGGATCCTGTATGTAATTATTGTATAAGAAGGCTGAGGGACCACGGAGGCAGCCCACTGGCACTGGATGATTGATCAGCGGCCTAATTGGATGATCGATGGTTTCATCCACCCGCCCTAGCGCTAATTCGCAATTACAATACAGTGATATACAACCTTTTCGGGGGAAAGTACAACAAATCGACAAACTACACATACGCACAATGAACTGTGCAATATTCAAAATTGATCGACATTTTTTCTTTTGAAAATCCTTAAACGCAATTTGATATAAATAATGAAACTAGCAAAAAGTATATATATTTCGTGTAGGCGTTATAACCCCTTAAATGCAAGACGTCATATATTTATTTCTGTCGCGTCATCCGAAGACGTCGATTGTTAAAGATTCTCGGATAATATCACACAATAGTTGCCACCGTGGGGTGACATGTCAGCTGATCGTCAACTAATATCATCAGCTAATTTCCTATGCCCCCCTCACGCGCTGCCTTTGTCGATGCGTCGACATTGCGCTATTGTTGACGACGAGCGACGTCGATCAACGGTTATGTCTAAATATATATTTGAATACATGTTTCATATCTAGGTTTGTTTGTATATGTGAAAATAATAATGGTAAACCTCGAGGGTCCACTCTGAATGTTTGGGGTTCTTTTGCCAATAACTCGTATTTAATAAACTCCGAGGGCTATAATCAAAATTGTAATATGTAATAAAACTGATTCGTATTGTATCTTAATAAAAGAGTAAACTTATTTTTTTTTCATTTACTTATATATCATACATCATTATTAACATCCAAGAATCTCAAACTTTTTAACAGAAAGTCAATTATTTTATATCTACTTAAGTAAGATCACACAACACAAATACGCATCATAAATTGTAAATTACCACTTTAATTAGTTATGCAGTGAAAATATTATTGTATATTTTTATTACAATTGAAAATCTAATACAGAGGTTGACAACATATTTTTATGACTGACTCAATTATTTTACATTTATATGCTTATAAGATCTTGTACACGTATTTTCTAATGTTTTATCATTAGTTAAAAAAAAACATAAAGCTAATAATGCAGTTCTTTTTTAATATTTGACTGAATTAAAAGTAAAAATTGCATGAAAATGTTTATTTAGAAGGCTTTTCAGAAATTACTAAATATTAATATTAAATACATTTGGGTAATTTTAAATATATATTTTAACTAGCTGTGGTAAAACTGAAACTAAATTGTGATTATTTATTATAATTTAAAATTAAAAGCTCTATATAGCAGCACATATTTTCACCGCTGCTTCTTATAAGCATTATTTTTTAAAGATTAAAGTATGTTTAATTACAATTAGGTTCAGCCTAGTATTTTTTTCAATCAGTATCAAACGAGCTACACCGTGAAACAATGTGTAACAAAATGGTGCAAAATTAGCGAGAAGGCTGTCGGCTGACACCTAGGCGGAGCCTTCCACAAAGGAATTTTATCCTATTAATGTCGAATTGATGAATGGCGGAAGCTGGCGCGGGGGACAGGACACCATCTCGATGGATGGGGGAGAGAGAGGTGGATCCTATCTGCTAGTGAAGTTCATCACGGAAGGGTAGAAGAATGGATATAAATACGATAAAGCGAGAGTGTTGCAAATGAAAGATGGAACGGTGTGGCAGAACAGGTCAATCCTTGTATAATTATGACTTCGGGCGTGATGGATTGCATTTGTACATAATAAATTGTGTTGTAAATTATATGACGTTGCTTATAAAGGGACGAGAGTCTATCTAAGTAACGATATGATATAAGTAACTATTAAAATGTACCAGTACAACAAAAATTTAAATGTTATATCAAATCTTTCAGCTATTTGAGCTAATATTTTATATTTCTCAACCGGTTAGTCACCCCGAGCAACGCTTACACCGATTTAAAAAAAATAATATATACTAAAATAGTATTTGAAAACATATTAGACTCAATTGATACTAAATTTTACCGATGCACTTGTGTTGAAATATGTCGATATTAATCGGCAAACCTTTCGTTTATTCATCAAATTTATTTGCTTAGATTTAGTTTTATTTAATTTTGTATGTGGCGTATCGTTGATTTTATTAATAGCAAATTGCAGTTTATTGGTAGATTCTTAAAGAATTAAGAATAATCTGCTTATTTTAAAAATGTAGTTATAAAGCATGCTTATATCAGTTAGAGTAAAGGTTTCAGCACACTTCCTTGAAATACCAAAAATCATATCATTCTTAAAAATATTTTTGCTTAACTCTTAAAAATCTGTATTCTATTTATTATTTTTACATTATTAAATAAATAAATCATATGGTTTGAGTAAAAGTTTTCTCATGTGCCACACTTAAGAGAGGTACAGAAATATTTCTGGGCATATATTTTTCTTCTTCGAATGTTTTTTCAATATCACTTGTGATGTAATAAGCTTGTTTTTCCAGAATAAGCTGCTCCTTTTGAGGTAATAGTTTGAGGCTCTTATTATTAAGTTTATTTAATAGCTTGGAAATAAGAAAAAAGCAATATTGGTCAATATAAAGTGACACTTTTTGCAAGTTTTCCTAGTTTGGGTATTACAATTTTTTAGCTCTCTTCCATTACTTTTTTATGTACATATTTTATTATAAATGTGTAAGTTTCAAGATAGTTTAAATAAAGGATGTTTTAAAATTATTAAGTGCTAAACTCACATCTTATAGATTTTTGTGTACATTTGTTGACATAACATAAGTAACCTTCATATTTTATAGAATTATGCGCTTATTAGTTGACTATCTAGTAAGCGAACGTAAGATGCTATTCAGATAATTTGCAGAAAGCTATATTTTTTATTACTTGTTCTTGTAT
Organism: Plectrocnemia conspersa; assembly: GCF_051122295.1. Taxonomy (NCBI): domain Eukaryota; kingdom Metazoa; phylum Arthropoda; class Insecta; order Trichoptera; family Polycentropodidae; genus Plectrocnemia; species Plectrocnemia conspersa. Next base: position 14,387,672 of record NW_028277172.1, read on the forward strand.
AAATATTTTTTGTACATACAAGTGCTTAAAGTACTCAACTTGTTATGGTAATTTGTGTGTATTTTATAGTTTTATCTCGAGTTTCTTCCTGCAGAAAAAAAATGTAAATACATCTTGTTTTTAATCATTAATTGCTTTATTAAGTTTTTTGCCTCTTTATCTTTAGATAAGACTTAACCTCCTTAATAAGAGTTTTTCATTCGGTTCTATCATTGGCTAGGTTCTCTTAATCTAATAATTTGAAACATGGTCTGTCCTCATTTTGGTCTCTTTAGTGACAGTTTTCGTCCATCCTTATGAAGTGAGCTCTTGAATATTTTAATATGTTTTTTCCAAAATTATTTTTTTTAATCTAGAGCATGAAAGTCCTATCATCAAGCCTTGTGGGTAAAAACGTTTTTTTTTAATTGTTCTAGTTGGTTGATGTAAGCTTACGTTTATTTACGTGTACTTTATCAAAAAACATGTATATTATGTTATTTATTTTTAGACATATAAAAGTATCATGTTTGCGTACTATAGATATTATCATCAAGCTGAGCTTTTATTTATTAGGGTGCTTTTGCAAATTCAGAACTTGTTCTGTATTATAACTGTATTTTTTAAAATTATTTTTGTAAACTTCACTATACAAATTTTCTCCCTAAAAGATGACCACAATTTTTAATCAATTCATTCTTCTCATTCTGACAATTAACTTACAGTAAAAAAATATTAAAGCAAATTTTAAGGTTGCAACTATAAGTATACATACATGAAAATATTTGTGTGCCATTTTTAATATATATTCAGTATTTCTTCTTGAAAATTTCTCGACATAAATGCCAATCGTAGTATTTTTTAATTTAATTAAAAATTAATATTATTTACAGAAAACATTGTCAGGTAACTCTCGGGTATAAGATTAAATAAATACATTTTTATTAGAACAAAACTGTGAAGTGATGGTAGGATGGACAACTTTTGGTATTTTTGTGAAACTATATACTTTTAAAAATATATGTATAATTTGGGGTGTTTGAATACTGAGGTTGTAGATTATTTAGATTGATTATAATTAACATAATATAAGCAAGTAGCAATTAAATGAATGAAACACCACTTATACAATTTCCTTGTTTTTTAAATAATAGTTTCATACATATATAAACACCCTCTTGATAGATAACATTTTTGCCACGTCTATTATTAAAAATATATTTATAAAGTGCAGTTTTAATTACGATTAATTTGAATCCAGTCTTCCTCGTCTACCAAAAATTAAAAAGCGCCCCCGTAGCCAGCGGCGCTTAACCATTACGCGCCGCGGCGCTCCATCCATTATCCGGAATAGCTTCACTTTGTAGTTCTCGGTTTTAAAACCTCGGGGCTATTGCGGCAAGGGTTGAACTTATTGCTGATTTCTTCGGCGGCAACCCCCGCGGGGCCGGGGTGGCGAATTATGGCGCGTTACGCGCCCGGCATTTAAGATGCGGGGGTAATAATCACCCCAAGACTCTTTCGAGCTCTCTGCGGGCGGGGGTTGACGCGTGCCCCCGTTTCGGATTGCCTAAAACAATATTGGCTAATTATGATGGTGCAAATATTAAATGCATTCGTTTGCTTCTGCAGTGGGCGAGAAACGCCCTATGGTTGCAAATGGTAGGCTTTAGAAGTATATCTTATACATATATGTATCTAACTAGAATGCACTTAATAAAAAAACATTTAATTTTATTTGCATTCTAACACTAAATATACATTTGGCTAAAAACAATAATCGACGCATTGATTACACAGAAAACTTGTAATTCAAGAATAATAAAAGAGTTTTCCAATTTTCTTTTGTAAACATACAACATAATAGAGTTTTAATGCATTGAGCTTTATAAGCGTAAATGTTTAAAGGAAAAAATTTTATTGAAGATTAAATAAAAAAAAAATCACAAATCATTGTTGCTGGAAGCAGTCAGATCAATGAAAATTCCAAATTGCTATTAACATCAATGAATAAACGACTCTAAATAAATATTACCATTATATTTAATGGCTTAACTTTGAGGTTTTTATGAATAAGGTCTTTTCATATATATCCTTACCTAATATATTTTTTTAAATTCAATACAATATAACATTAGCAAATCTGACTAAGTAATCATAAAAAAATAAATACGTGAAAGAATTATATTAAATTTATTATTACACTTACTAGTAATATAAAATTAAATTATTCAACTATACTTGTATATATATATTATAAATAATACACATTCCATAGTAATTAAAACTTAGATTTTAGCAACTTTAAAACTATTATGTTACACTTGTAATTCGTTTCAAGCTTTCTTCACGTATTATATATATAAGAGTTTCTATAGCAGTATTCGAAATATTTATACATTTCATACAGATTTACTAATTATATGCTTTTTAATATTATTATTACCTGTCAATAACTAGAGAACGTTTAAGAAAAGCTAATTTTGATTCTTGTTTTGTAAAATAATAAAATTAAATTAACAGTTCACGATATTACAAAAGTTTATTTTTAAAAATAATTTATTTCAAAGACTTTTGAGATTATTTACTATAATCGTTTAAAACTATGTTTTATTTACAACAATGGCAAATGTATTCATTATGTCGCATAAAAGGTATTTAATCTTGAATATTTATATATTTTTATTTAATATAATTGCTTGTTAAATACTTTAAGAGATGTTCTATAATATTGTTTATCCATTTGGAATTGTAAATAAAAACCTATAATCGCTTTAAAAATGCAGATTTAATTATCTAGTAAGAAATCTGGGATTAAAAAAGCGCCCTTTTAAAAATGCGTTAAGATTCGAGTGCAAGATCCTTCAAGGATTGCATTGTTTAATTATACGTCTATCCACCCCTCAGAAAAAGGGTGCCTTCAGGCGAGATACGGCCCTGATAAGAAATTACCCCATGAAATGTGTTTTAGGCCCATCATAATTTTTCCCTTTTTATTCTTAGACACAGTTTCGTTCACAATAGAGGACTGCTTTATTACTGTTATCACTTTAATTTTTATTACTTTTAATTATTCTTTTTAAAAATATATTATAAAGAAAGGAGGTCATCAACTTTTTAGGGGTATTTATAGGTAGAAAGTTGAACGACTTGCGCCTATAAAAAGGCTCTATAAAGTTTTGCAAAACAAAGTCAACAGACAACCGAACCTACCTCAGGAATGATTGTTTGTGAATATAAAAAAAATAATAAGAACCGGCACAACAACAACAACAACTTCTGAACAACCTAAAACAAAAATCGATGTCGTGAATGTAGGGCGAGAAGTTGGTCGAGGCCGCAAGATTTGTTAAAGAACAAGAAGTTAAAAAAAGTGTACAACCAGGAAAATTTGCCCGCAAAGAGTGAAAAGTTTAAATTGCGACCTTGAACCGCAGGGCGGCAAAGTTTGGCGGGTCGCTAATAGTGTGACTGAAAGTTTTTTTGTCGAAGAACAAAAAAAAATATTTTGTTGAACTTTTTCACGGAATGGAAAGTTGCGGCGAGGATGCCCCTCGCTCTCTCATTAAGTTCCAGCCGGATAAATATAACGCAAAAGTTTTACGCCATTTTCTATTTTTGGGGGGACCGACCGGCCCCCTATTCGGAAAGTTTGGCGGCCATTTCATATTTGACTTTTGCGTGCTGTGAACTGTAACTTTGGAACAGCTGATTTGGTGGAAAATCGATGGGTTAAAAGCGAATGATATTAGTTATTTTTTAATATAAAATTATTTAAAATTATGAGTGGATTTTATACATTCACAAAAATGTATTAAATCTCTTAAAATAAATATACAGATTTAAAATTACACATTTAGCATAATAATTTGTTCGTGATTGGATTTTAAAATGATCTCACTAGATATATTTGTAATTTAGTCGCCATTTTGATTTTTATGAATATGGTATTGAGTACTTAAATGATTGCTACTCCTATTAACTAATAAATTATATAAACATAAAAGTTGTTCAATCGTTGTACATTAATAAGTTGTAAGCTCGCATATGCTTCTACACAAATGCAATGTTAAATCAACCTATTGCGAGAGCCTTTAGACTCGTCCTTAATTTGCATCACAAAATGTTTCTGCATAAATGTGACTCCAAAGACTATATATGTATGTTTTTTATAGTGATACACATTTTAAATACAGAAACAAAACTGATACAAATGTTTTCCATCTCTGCATATTTGCATTTTCTTAACATAAGAACCTATCTCCTCCCTTCCACTTTTAACTGCTTTAAACTTAACCGGATTTTTCTCCATGGGCTAAACACCTAAGAATGATCTCGCCAGCGCCTTAGGTAATCATCCTCTTTACTTTAGAAAAAAACTGAGCGTTTTTATCGGATATGCTAATGTTATGGCATGCGGAAAAGGTGGCCTTAGTGACTGTTAAAGGGCATCACGGGCCCGCGGGCATTTATCGACTGACTGTAGTATGTTTACCGGCGACGCATTTGTATGGTAATAAGGACGAAAGGAGATGGATAATAACGCTTCAGAAATTTGTCAAAAGGGAATGACGAGAAGAAAAAAGTTCTTAATGGGGCAATATGCGAGATGGTAAAGTATATCGTTGTCGCTTTGGATGGAGGGGCTATGATTAAATCAGCGTTATGGGCTTAGCACGTGACTTAGATAATACCTATAATATTATTGGTATATTTTTAGTAACAATTCATTTTGGTTTATTATACAATTATAAAATTTATGTACAGCAATAAAGTTAACCGCAAATTTGTTTCTTATCCATTGTAATTTTTTTGCAACTAAAGTTAATATTATATATTACTTTAAATTTATTTATTTTATTAAATTATTGTAAAAGTTGTGTTACAATGTAACAGGTGTCAGCCTAATGCTTTATATCTTACTTATTTTGATGTAATATTACAGCTTACAATTATTATATATCACTACGCAGGATCGAACTGGATTTTATTTTCCATATTTATCACAATCTGTGATGATCGGTTAAATTTTAATTATATAATAAACTGCAAATACAATTTACTGAAAACGATAAATAATAAAAAGCACTAAGGTTTATATGGGATTCGAATTCAAGTTTTTCAGGTTTGAGTCACCGGATTAAACCACTGGTTATATTAAATTTTAAGAACCAATGATGCAGATGTATTTGCAGTTTTCGGTAGCTACAAAAAACGTTTATAGTCCACGTACTAATTTTTAACATAAGCTTTGTTTTTAGAATTAAATTAAAATATCTATGTAGTAATTGTTGTTAATTTAAAAAAAAAATCTGCATGGTATGGAAATTTAATTAACATTTTTTTTATTGAACTATTTATTGAGTATGGTTGAATCATTCCTGTATCAACAATTGCAAAATATTTCTAAAATGATTTTTCAATATTGATTAGCAATGCTTTTTATACTAAATCGGCAACTGTAAAAAACAACATCCATTCAATGTGGAGCAAATTTTTGACACAACGTCTAAATATTTCCACACGCGAGTGTCATTTTTTTAGAAAATAAAATGGAAAACTTTCTCAGCATCCGATTTTTCATATCTCTCGCGAATGTCCCGTGGCACTAGATGCATGCATAATGCAATAAATCTGAGTCAAAGCGACAGGAGTGCGTTTCGAATCTCCAGCGGACCGGCAATATTTCATAGTCAACCACTTCACCCCTATTGACTATCCACTGAGTAGAAAAATATCTATCGCTACGGCAGTGCCACTGCTTCGCCCCTACCCCTATATCGAGGTGAACTACTACTGCAGATACACTCGGCAGTGCACTCGGAAATATGATAAAAATGTAAAGATCCAATAACCATTCATCCATCAAGTGTCAAGATATAATCTGGACCACAGGTACGCCGCCCTAGCTAAGATTTGGGATGTAGGACGGGGGAAAACTATTCCGATCTCTAACTGCAGACTCAAATTATTTTATTATATTTATAAATATACACATTGAAATATATTTAAATAAAATTTATATTATCATAATAAATATGTTATTTTATGTTTTAATATAGATTGCGAAATATTTCATCAATCACACTAAAATAATCAAAGCCTGAGCTAAAATGCAATTTCAATAATAGCACATTTTTATTTATTATTTCTTTATTTATAAAAAATGTGCTTTTATTAAAAAAAAACCTGCTCCAGCTGCAGTGACATCTATTGATTATAAATTTTATAGCACATAATAATTTATAATTGATAATATAGATGTCATAGATACACAGACTTTTAGTATGGTAGTTAATACTTACTTGTAGGTATTCATTATGTTTGATTGATTTACTCAGTTGGTACAGATTTGCCCATTGTAACACATTGTGCTTATGTCTGTTAGGTTACAATGAAAGATTTAATATTATTATAAAAAATTTAACGAACCGAACATCTTAAGATTTTTTTAGACGTCGTTTCTTGTAAAGAGCTCTCAAAAGATATTTTATGCTCTTTAGTGAATGTTTATCTAATCAGAGCATTTTCAATAAGATTAAAAGAATATTCTTATGGGTAATGGAAAACGATTTTCCGACCGTAAAAGGCAGACGTAAAAAAATACCGAAAAGAGGCAAAGACTCTGCAACAGATCGATTACATCTAAGCAATTTCAAATCATTGGCATATAAAAGAAAACTAAAATTTATAACTGATGTATTTATGTCATTATTAAATTACTTTTATAGAGTGAGTACTTTTATAGATATTAAGAAATAAATAACAACTGTCTATAATTACTCAAATAAATTAAGAATTATCAATTATCAATTATTATAGACTTCCCGCATCAAAAAGTTTTGTTACTGTTTTGGTGAAAAACAAAAGGTGAGTGGCAGAGGAACGGATAGGACAAAAAATTGTTATTAGTCCAACTTAAGTATGGATATTTATTTTTAATTTAACAGGAGCTGACAACACTGAAATTTGTATATTGTTCTTCATGCACAATGTTTTACTATCTGTGTAAATTTTATGAATCTTAAGACGTCATTAAGAAATTATGTCTTAAGAATCAGATCAAAGATTGACTTAAGAAAGTAGTGAGACTGCCCCTACAACATTTAAAAAAAAAACAGAAAGCAAATCAAGCCCAATAAAATTATTATCTTTAACTTCTCATAGCCAAATTTATGAACTGAGCTCTTAGTTTTCTTGATGAGCAAATACAAAAAAATAAATGTCAAGCTCTAAGTTTACTATAGTATACCACTTGTGGCGATGTGCCTAACTTAAAATTGTAATTTTTTAGTAATGTTAAAAATGTATTTTAGATGATGCATGACTTTAAGAACGTCATATGTTTTAAATAACCATATAGGTAGTTTACGGAAGTACTCAGAGCTGTGGTTCAGATATATAAAAATGCTGACTTCCCATATCCGGTTCCGGACTTCTTTATCCCCCTCCTTGCAAAAGTTACAGTAGTTCGACCTACCCGTCGGCGAGAGAGAGAAGATAAAGTGTGTGCCCGAATATATTGGTCGCGGACGCACAAATCTCTCATAATCTTGATTATGGCGACAGCCAGCGCCGGCCAACTTTGGCGACCGTATCGCTAATGTACGGTTTAAATTCGCGCCCAAAAACGAAAAATAAAGATTTACGACCAAGTAGTTATACGTGAACGTATGTGAAAATAAAATTGTTGAAAATAGTATTGGAGGAAAAGTCTTATAAAGTGCTGGATGTGTGAGGAAACGTTTTGACTTGAAATATCCTTAAGTATGTGAACTTAACCTTACTTATATTTATCACATATTAGATTTAGTGTGAATTAGAATTATTGCTATATATAGTTATTATTATTAAGACTACGATATAATTTTAAATTTGTATCTAAAGTACGTAGATTTTAATAATATCTTGACAATTGCATACCGAATTTTTCTTCTGTTCAAATCACAGTTTTGTGCTCTAGAATTTTTTTTTATATTTTTTTTCGAAAACACTATTAGAACACTACAATTACACAAGGTCATTAGGCTCCCATTTTTTTAGCAAATATATCCAAATCTTTCATATTTTTCTACAAAAAGTAAAATTGTTATTAGTTTATATATTATATACAAAAGTGCACTTTATAATTTATTAATTAAAAACATTATCAAAGTGACAATTATCAATTCTATTAAAGGTTCCTATATATTGTACAATTTAAATTTATTCTATGCTATGTACCTAAATGGTAATATACAACTAAAGCTATTTATTAGTAACATTCTGTACAATATACATATCTTACAGTTATATTATTTTATATTATGTATTATTGTTTACATGCTTTCAAGGTAATCTGACAAAAGCACTTCTAAAATATTTTATACTTTCAATGTCATTTTTCAAGGTAGCGCTAGATATAAATTATACACGTACGTGTATAACATTTTTATATGTAATACTAATATTTATTTAAAGAAAGCTTTTTTAATTAAAAAATAATTTATGATAAAATAAATATTTAGAAACAATAGAAAATTTTAACACTCAACAATCTTATCTTTAAAACATATTTATACACTTTATCTGCTCAATTAACGTCCACCTTGCCATATTGTCATCGTTCTTATTTCCCCATAACAAAGCGCAGTTAAATACTTTTTTCCTGTCTCTCTCCCAAACACAACACAATTCCGAACGTAAATAAGTCTTTAAAAGAGGAATAAGTAAATTAGAAACGACACGATAACAATCTCCCCTTTTTTTAAACTGCGCACCTCCGGGATGTAGGGAGTCGGCGTGGGGTTGGGTGAGAGAAGTGAAAAGGTGGTGGGCAACCAAGGTAAGCAACCATCGGCGTTGGGAAGAAATTGAGATGTTGACAGGAACGTGCGTGGTTAGAATACATTTAGCACTATATCCCGCGATAGACACGGTAGTGAGTAGTGAAGCTTAGATTTGGGGTTGTATTTCGGTATATGGATTGAGGCACGAACTGTTTCGTTTGGGTGTAATGAAATTAATAAGTAGCAGCACAGTTCATTAAAAAAACGTCGTGATAGATGTCGTACGATTTTATATTCTCTTCATTATCTCTAAAAGATTGATCATAAGCTAGTTCCTGTAAATGCGAGATGTTAAAAAACAGAAACATACTTTTTGAAAGATCGAGTGATAAACGTAAATATTCTGAAAATTATTAATATCTGTACTAAAGAAAATATGCTTAAAAAATATATTTGATACTGAACGTAATTGATACGTATATATTTTATCGAAAAAAAAATTCACAATAAACTAGACTGGCAAACTGCACTGAAGAAAACTTGGCCAAAAAAAATATATATAGTATATATACTATATTATTTTAAATATGGATTGTTTAAAATTTGTGTAAATTGATTGTTTAAAAGATAAAAACTCACATTTGTAAGAACCTCTTATATGCTATCTAAATATCAATTTACATATGAGGTTCATGTATAAAATTATGTTTTTATTATTTTGCAACACAAAACTTTTGTATTGCAAAAGCTTCTTCTAATTCTAACAATTTTTATTGTATCAAATATGTTTACTATTGTTAAATATTTTGAAAAGCTATCACACTCATGTATGTTTCTCATAATAATTGTATTATTTTTTCCATTCATACCCTTTCCTTCGCTTAGTATCGTTGAAGTCATTAACTCGGTTTTGTTAGAAGGTGAGATTGGAATCGAAACGAATTTCGTTTCGTTTCGGTTTTTATTCGGCATTATCACGCCAACTGTTAACTATGTACTGAACGAGTCATCTCGTTTTTAGGCTTTTGGTTCAAGATCAAGATAAGGGTTTTAATATGACGGGAAATATTCGGTTCCGGGCGGGTCGTGGGACTTAAGCGGTTGTGAAATTGCACGTTGGATTTATTAAACCGTAAATGAAAAGGGAAAAATAACATTTCGGGTGATTAAAAGAAATGAACTGTTTATTGTTATTGGTTTGGTTGGTATTTGATTTCAATTAATTTATATTTTGCTTATGAATCAGTGTTTTCCAAGTTTATAAAAATCGCATAAATATATTTAAATTGTAAATATTAAATTGCATCACCTTTAAAACGATTTTTTTATCCTAATCCTTTGTTAACTGTCTTATAAATAACAGTTCTTCGTTAAAAGATTGCCAATATGATTGATTGTTTCATCTTTTGGATTGATTTCATTATTAGCCTTCTACTTCTATTTTAAAAATTAATGCCACATCTCTTGTTTTAAACTACAAATAGTAACTCTTATAAACAAAAATACATTGTCACAGAATTCAAGAAAATTTGGAGAATGAGCAGGAGGATTATTTATAACCATCAAAATTAAGTTACAACTTTTTTTTCAAAAGTTACGACTTCACTAAAAGAATAATCATTGACTGTAGAGAATAATCATCAGCTCACTTAGCGAGAAAGTGAAGAAGTACTCACTGCCCGCATTGAAAGATATCGCTCGTTTATAGAGTCAAAATTGATTTAATTTTTTTGCTTGTATTTCAAAACGACTAAGTTATCGCAATCAAAGGTTCAACTGTATTAAAAAAGTTTACCTTAGTATACACAGGAATATTCTCTGATTTCATGTGAAATATAAAAAAATAATAAAATATTTTTATAAACGTATTGCAGTATGTGACTCATTTTATTTTTAATGGCAAACTTCAATTTATTTATTTATTATAGAGTATTGAAGTTGATCCTTTCTTAGCAAATATAATTTTTATTTTAATTTTACGTTTATTCTATTTTATCAAAATAAATACATTTAATACTCCTTGGCCACTTAATTCATCACATTTTCATAAATACATATGTATAGCGTTATTAATTCGCAAACTAACATTACTCAAACTTTGTATGTATAATATATTGTTTATATAAATAGTTTATTGCCAGTTGTTTTAGCTAACTGTATATACATTAAATTAGATTTTTTCCAAGACTTCACAGGGGGCTGGTCGTAATTAGTTGATTTGCGCAAGAGGGCGGATCGAGAGGCATTCGCGAAATAAAAAGGCACCCCTTCGGGAGTGGTATTTGATCGGCGGGGTTTGACAAAGTAAATTGTGGCAATGCTAAATATTTTACAGCACAAACGGAAAAAATGAACGGGTATGCGAATTGCCCTTTATCATGTTAACCCCGCAACGACCTAGCGGGGTACGGAGAAAAAAGTAATTAATTCGCCGTTTTGCGAAATTCTCACGTGTTATATTGTGAAATGTTTTTGGGAACGTTGCAGTATTAGGGGCGGTTTTAGCTTTATTTTTTATGAATGTAGGTATATGCGTATTTTATTATTATTATAATTCTACCATTGAAAATAGACCGACAGCTGAATTAGTCGATAATGAATCATGTATGTAAAAATAAGAAAAAAAACTGGTGAAGATTAAATATATTCGATCATCATCGTCATAAAACAATAAGGAAATTGTGTCGATTATTACAGATTTTTTAGATTGTGAGATTCACAAGCAATTAATCACGTAATCATTAAAAAAGGACTTTGTATTAATGTTAGATAGTCTCTCAAGATACGTAATAATACATACTAGATAAATTATATGCCATGAAGTTTATAAATGTGTGGTTCAAGATATGATAAAGCACAACAACTTAATAAGAAAAATTCCTTAAATTTATATATTACCATCAGCCTTTTATCAAAAATTAACAATCAATTAATATGATACAGTGATATAAAATTACTTAGTCTTTGTATTACATATTAATAATTTTAGCTGCTTAAAGGCAAATTTGGTAAGAATCAATGGATACTAAAACCAGTCTAGTTCATTGCTTTAATTACATATGTGTTCAATGCTATTAAAACTAGTTTTGATATATTCAAATATCTTAGAAGCATCGTAAGATTATTTTGTTCTGTGAGAATTAATTTGGTTTAAAGTAATTTAATAACTCAACTAAGTAACACTTAGATAATTTTTCGTTTATTATCTTGCCAGTTAAGCATAATGCCTAAGAGTTAAGTGAGAGTCTAAAATCTCTTGAATTGATTTCCTCGAATATTATATTTATCAAGGCAAGTTTTTAAAGTAATTAGTTGTGGGTTAAGAAAACACTTGTTACAAAATATATTATAGTTTTATAATATATATACCCAACTATCTAAGCATCTTTAAAAAAAAATGACAATGTGTTTTATTCCTTATATTAAAGTAAATGGGGTAAACTTAATTTTTTTACTATATAACATTGATCACTAACAGATTGCCATTATAACCTCTTTTAATCATATTGAGATGAAATAAAAAATATATTATCGCCCTTCTGTCTTTTTTGCTGACAAGGCAATTTATGTGCGGCCCACCGTAGCCTGCAATAAAAATCTTACATAATTGTTTTTATTTGAATAATTTTTACTGCGAATTTTTCATTAGCGCGAGGGATGCGGGATTAATAAAAAAACGAGAAAGTAGGGATAGGAGGAAATTATAAAATTGATCGCATATTTATGGTTTTTTTCTCCCGAGAGCTCCCCGGATTAATTCTCGGACGGAGAGAAAGTATTTCTATCGGCGAATCAATTATGCATAACATTGTTCATTACACTGGTAAAGGAAAAGGGTTCGTGAAGAAGTACTTTTTTAAATAAAAAATAAAGATTTAGTGAATTAATTTAAAAATAAAAACTTATTTCATTGATTTATTAGAAACCGATGATTGAAATTCACTCGTAAGTTTGATTTTCATTGTATTTAAAAATTGGTCAAGACTCGCTATGCTTCACCACCACAGTAACAATTCCAAAGAAATTAGATTTTTGCAACATTTTTATATTTTCTTGCTCAAGTGTTTTTACCCCAAGAATTTAACATGACCAATCTCGGAGTTTTTGTGCAAATAAAATGTAATACAACGTCGGATGCTTGAGATGCTCATATTTAACGTTTCACCGAGCCGCTGAGTAAACACCGAAGAGTTGGAATAAAAAATTTAAAAAGCAAAGCATTCTTAGCCGCGCTCGTTTCAACCCTTGCTCAAGGGATTGAAGGGTGGACCGTGGAGCAGGACTTGTGAGCCAAAGGACCGTGAACACTCGATGCTCATTTTTCTCTTGGACCGCGATAGTGGAGTGAGTGTGTGGTAATATTTATATTGATATGATTTTCAACGGTGAATAGGGTAACTTCAGGTTAAAGTGACACTCTATCTTATACAGCTCCTTGATTATGACAGTCTGATATGAACAAAAAAAAACATTTTATTTGGAACGAGCGATACAAATAGCTATAATAGTGCTTTGTTTGTATTGTGTCAAATATGTCAGACTAAAGCAAATGTAACCAAAATTAACGAATCGAATGAAGTTCTGCTCTTTAAAGCTTAATTTGTATTTCTTTTTCTTGATTTTTTTTGTTGAATTTAGCGTAAAACCAGATTGTCTCATTTATCAACACAAAATCAAGATCAACTTCCTTGTAGATCATGTTTCGATAGAGGAGGGCGCACCATGCACGCACCATTCCCTAGATTTTAATTATTTTATTTTTCTAGGCTTTCGTGTTGTGTGTATGTCGTTAGATCGATAGGCACCCCATCGCGACCGTTGGCGTCCACGATTCATTTTCATAATATTCAATATGTCTAAAGGGAGAGGATCTACCCCCAGCGGTCGCAAGCCTTCCGGGAAATATGTAAACTCGCGCGCGGGAAGATCAAACTTTTTCTACGCGGTTGAGGTGACAAATAAAGAATTTGCATTTAAATGGAACATTTCCATCTGTGATGGCATTGCTCCCCCGCTCTCGTTTTGCCGAAATCCATCAGCGGCGACAAGACAGGTGGTGGTGAAGGTGACGGATATGCGCGATCGCTTATTATTGGACACGGAAATTAGTCACGGGCAAATTTAGAGGGATGTGGCGTAAATATGTATGAAGACACTGACATCACCGATGTGTTAACATAAACTAACACAACCAAACTTCACGTTTTCATTTCGACGCAGTATGCCATGACGGTTTGATTCACAATATATACAAATATAAGACCTTCGACTATTTGCTACATCTAATAGGCTCATAATAAAGAAGTAAAAGCTGTGTTGTTTCAGTAAATAATAAACAATTAATACCGCTTAAAATTCAAGTTGGAGTTCTTCATAGAAATGTGCTCGGGCCGTCTCTCTTTATCTTGTATACGAAAAATATCCCAAAGTTAAAAAAATATGCGTTTATACAGTTATTTTATCGAGTGCTTAGTTAAAATATTTTATAAACTCAAATAAATATTTCGAGAGGTGAAAAATTTAAATTAATCAGGATAAAATATAATATATGAATATTGCTGTATTTTTATATTAACTTGCATATTTACTTAAATTTATATGTTTTGTTAAAATTTAATAATATTAAAAATGCTTACCTTTTCATGTATGCCAAAAAACTAATAATTCTCGAGAATGCATTAGATATATAATTAATGTCCCAGTTATTTAGCCCAAAATATATATAATATAAAATACAATAATTATTTTATTAATTTATCTAGCTTTTGTACGTATATGGATGTTTCTAGTGAGTCCTAACTCTAGAAACTTAAATTATTTAAACAATATTAATCCTACATAGTCATAAAAATACGTTTATTGGATATAATTATGTTTTTTTTTAATAAATTGCTTTATTTTAGGATACACAGTTTTTCGATTTGAAAGCTTAATTTCAAGAGAGAGTGAGAGCTTAATCGAGGGAGGCTACCGTCAGTTACAATTTAGCATTTTATTTTTAATCACTGGGCTCAGTTTCCACAAAAGAAATCTGCTAAGGGGATCGCCTAATGAAATTATCGCGAAACTGGAAGGAATCACAGGGTAGGGGTAGAGAAACAAAGCGCACTTGTTTACCCCTGAGGTGTTCCTTTTTGGGCTAGCGATCAATTATCGCTGATAAATATGGCTAGAAAAATAATAATGAAGATGTAAGAGAGAGAGGTAGGTGTAATCGGAGATGAAAAGCGCTTTGATGTTAAGCCGAGTGAGCCGAGAGAAGGCCAGCGATATGTAAAAATAATTAAATTTAATATTAGTGCGATCATATAAAATACAACAATAAAGCTTTTAGTTAATTTATATTATTTTATTTCATTCAGTTAGTTTTTAAAAAATATTAACAAAATACTATTATTGTCTTAATGTAATTGGTTTAACTCTTATATTATTTATTGCATTTTCCAAGGGTAAGTGATTTTATGATTAAAAGGATTTTCGCATCGACCGTTTACGGTCGGTAAAGGGAGCCATTTTTATCCGAAAAGGGGATCAAATGGCCGGAAGGAAGTAAATAAAACCGACTGGTCCATAACCAGGTTATGGCCGTGTCAATACAAACAAGTGAAAGGGAAGAGTCGCGTGTCGTTTACCAGAATTATTATCCATGTGTATCGCCTCATACTTTTGATTATACGTACGATACGTACACATTGTTCCAAAAATATGTATACAGCACACATTTAATATCTGTCCCTATCCACTTCTACTTTGCTTCGCCCCCTCCGTCCAGCAACTTTTCTCACCATCATAAACGCAGGTTTATTATCACAGTATTTGCGTGCCAGATTCGGCATTTGGCCAGTAGTAAAAACGGGGGCCGCCGCCCGGGGCATAAAAGTGAGTAGCTGCGCCGCGGAGACAACGGCAAAAACAACAAGGCGTTAAGTCTTAGTTTCATTTGCGTGGAACACGCTACATAATTAAGCGGAGGGCCGTAAGGGCGCGCCGGGGGGCCGTTACTTTTTTTGCGTGAACCCAGCGGGTTCGCCCCCACTACTTGGTGACTCGCTAAACAGGCTCGGGCGAAATTTAAAAATTTTGAAATTGCATGAGCAAAACGGTCATTTTAAAAGCACTGTCTTATGTTAAAGAAGAGCTTAGAAAGTTAAGCAAAAATAAGTATAAATATCAAGTTTTTGGAAAACTGGCATTCTCTTTAATAAATGTATCCCTAATTTAGGTAACTTTTAATTACTATAACTCTTCTTTAATATTTTTAATGTTGTCTCGCTAATTAAAAAATATTTACAAATAGCAACATGTTCTTTATTTTAAGGTCTCTATTTTCCATTATTTATAATTTTAAAATAAAAGATAATAAAAATAAATTGTTGTATTTTTTTAATCGAAAATTGTCAGTTATTATAAAATACAACAATGTTTTTAATTTTTTAAAGGATAAGATATATAACTACTTAATAAAATTAGGCAATGAATGCATATATAAATATTATTTATGGTTAATAAACAGCAACAACATTTAATTAACTTACACTATATTTTAATAATATTATAGTGCCATTTTATATTTGTTATTATATTGACATATATTATAATACTTTAATTAAAACATATTTTTATATATTCAGGGTGCATTTATTGGTCTTGTATTTATGTATGTATATTAAAAAATATATAAATAAATCAATCTGGAAGTGTTTTTTCTAAAATTTTAGTTTTAATACAAAATTATTTACATACAATACATTTTATAAGTAGTAATTTTAAATAAATAAAATGTTAAAAAAAACAGTTTTTCTTTATAAATAAAATTAAAATAAAACATAATATATGACATTTTTAATATAATGCGAAAAAATAAAAAAAATAAAGCATTGCGAACAGTACATGAGGAATATTATTATTTGAACTAAAGTTTAAGATAGAAAATATAAAAAAAGTTTATATGAATGTCTTCTAAAATTATTTAATCTGCAGAGTGTGAAGTATTTTGCAAAATCATTAGTAATTTTATTAATATTTTTTTGGTGCACATATTTTATTAATATATTAGTTAATTTTTTTTAAATGAATTTGTTAATTCAGGTAAGTATTAAATTAACACTGCTTTAAAATCTATTCGAATATTAGATTATAAAAATTTATACATTTCTGGCAATTGTCGCCGTTCTGCAAGCAATTAACATGTTTTATATGTTTACTTGTCTGGCGTTGAAAATAATAAGAAATAATATAAATTGCGTTTAGAGTGCATGATGAAGACAACCCTTCTCGACGCCGCCTCCTTTATTGCCCTATTTGTGTATTTTAATTACTGTAATTATAACCTAATGACGACCATCCCTTTTTCCTTACTCTGTATTTTGTTTTCTCTAGAAACGTACTGGATTTTGTCATGATTCAATAGTATATTAAATCTAATTTGTTTGTATAACTGATATAATTAAGATCAACTAAAAATAATATTTGATTTGCAAACGACACTTATAACAAAAATAAATATTAGCTCTTGAAATAAAACTTTAGCCTTTAATGAAGTAAATTATTTTATTTTCTTGAAAGCTATTATGTTAAAAATATGGGCTGTAAAAGTGACATTAAAGGCAGATATAAAAAATATTTATTAAAAAGCCTTAAAATATTAATCGAATTTAGACTATTTTTAATACTAAAATAAAAGCGTTCAAGAACTCAAAACTAGAATTCTTCGATAATATTTTGATCAACAGTATTCAGTAGTTTTAAGAAATGCTTAGCGAAATACAACTTTCTACGAGAACTCGGCGCTAATTTACAAGATCAGATAATACCCAAATATCCTCTTATAAAGTTATATTATATAAAGAACCTTTTCTTATTTGGTTATTTTTTGATATTCAGGGACTTATAGATCCCGATTCAATAATGTTGGGTAATAAAGTGCCATAAAGGAGACGAATAATCGACGAATCTTCAAAGTAAAACGATTTCTTCATAACAAAACCGAGCATCTCAGTAAAAAGAACCTCCACTTGTTCTCAAAAATGATTCAGAGATCTGATTATTTAGTCATAACGTTTTCACTGAGATCATAGAAATACTTTGATTTGAACGGGATCAAAAAAATGATACAGTATGACACTTTCCGATACTAAATGGCAGACGGTTGACGGAAGTCTATCTCCAAAGAGAATCTAAAGTGTGCTCATTTTCTCTAGAGAAAATAAGAACATAATAGATCGAATGCATATAAACAATTTTAAATTATCTGTATAAAAAAACTTGAAATTGTAACTACTGTATTTATGTCAATAATAAATAATGTGAAGAGCAGAGGGCCCAGGCTAGACCCTTGAGGAACTACTGAAGGGGTGAAATATTATTTCGACAATCTGCCACCATAGCTTACAAACTGTCGACTATCGCTTAAATTATCGGTAAAACCGAGATCTGACATTTTAAAATATTAACCTATTACAAACCTTCTCGAAGGCCTTATTAATATGTATACGATGTCTTCTTGAATTTTCGCATCGATAGATTTTGTCCCAATTTTGGTGGGAAAAGGTAAGTAATAATAAAACGGGCAGGACGAAACCTATGCTGATGGTCTAACAAAACTTGTCGTAAGTGATTGAAGACATATCTAAGGATAATAATTTAGCAAGAGTTGACAACACTGCAACTGGTCTATAGTTCTTTATTCACAATTAGTCACCCTTTTTTATGAATATAAGTGACTTTTGTGCATTTCCACAGATCAGGAAGTGACGACGTCTTGTCAACCCTATTTATGGAAAAAACTTTTTCAAATTGGATTTGCATTTATTGAAAGTTTTTTTGATTGTTAAGAAAAAAACAATCAGAAGCTTTATAAAAATATATAGATTGAGTAGGTCCTTATATTTTTTTAACATTTTTTGCTACAACGTAGACAATATAAGCTATATTTACGCAAAGTTAATTATGTGATAAAATTTTAGACAGAAAACCTTTACGTTTAGACGTGAGAAAAAATAAATGCATTATTAAAATATGAATATTCACTTTATCCAACCCCACACGACGAATAACAATATTCACCCGCATTAAGAGATTATGAAAATTGCTATAAAAATGCACCAAGGGACGTGGAAAAAAACTCAGATATGTGGAACACATTCCCTTCGCATATAAAGGGAGAGTTCTGAGAGAGAAAAAGTTTTCTCCAAGAAAAAAAATTACGACGCATCTGTGTTTATCTTGTTTGGTACTTGATTTCACCTCTTGATATTTCTCCCCCAAGCAGGTAGGTGTAGGGGTCGAGGGAAAAATTGAAGCCAGGGAATTTTGTCGGCTTTAAAAAATAAAAATAAAAGGAAGGTCCTGGCGGGATAGGCGTCGGTATCAGCTCAAGTGATATAATGAAGTTTTAATCGGCAAAGAAAGAAATATCCCGCAGGCTGCGGGATGAAGCCCATCTTCATCCCGCAGGGGGCCCTCGCTCAGATTTTCTCTAATTTCACCTTTTTTTATTTACGGCCCCCTTGCCCCGATTGCGCGAAGGGTCGGCGTGTTTTTTCTCTCTGTGTACTTTCATTCATTCCAGAGATTGGTGTTAAAATTACACGTAAAAGGTTTTTAACACTAAGAGAGTGGATGCTCATTTCGGTGTTAAAACACACAATTGGGTCTTCTAAAGGAAGTGTCTGCTGTGTAGCGCTAATTAAATGTTTCATTTTGCGTTTACGACATATATTTCGCATTAGGAATTTATAAGTATAAAAAATGTTCGTTGTTTAAACTTGATAAAAAAAACTTGTTTACTAAACGAAATAAAATACTTTATATTGCTTCTGTGTGATCTAAATTATAAATAATTCAACTATATATTATATGTAAAATTATACACTGATTTAAAACGTTTTCTATATATATATATATATATACACAAGTCTTTCATACAATAAAATTCAGAAAAATCACTACAAAAAAATTATAAATATTATATATTTAATTAAACTTTTAATTGTTTTACTCTAGGTGAATATTCATTATATAACATTCTATAACGAAATAAAATTAGATTGAGAAGTCTCACTAGATATAAGAAACATAGTGGTTTGCGTAATATGGATCGTTTGTCTCATCACAAAAATCTTGTTTGACTACCCTCACCGCTGCAAAAACAATCACACATCCCTCAAAACCCCTAAAAGCTACGCTTCAGCCCTTCAGCATCCGTCACATGCTCATCAATAAAAAGGGCACGCGCCGCACGCGAATTTCTTATAATCCTTTTGCGGATTGTTTTCGTATGTAAAGTTGCGTCGGCATTAGCCTCGGTGGCGTCGCGCTCTAAACGCATTACCGATTGAAACTTTTCCAGGGATGTGTGGGGAGGCGAAGGCGAAAGGGCCTTCGGATTATAGGGCGCCGATTTAAAAATGAGTTCGCGGGTAGGAAGTGTCTCCTTTGCATACGGCAGTTTGCATACGTGAGGCGCGCGTCATATTTAAATTTCAAATTTACACGTACGACTCTTATGTAAAATTGCCTTGCCATGCCTCACTCGGGAATGTATAATTTTTCTGGCACGTAAACACATTATGCCAAGGTGATGGGATCGGTTTTAAATATTTCGGATGCGTGTGATGGATTAGGGAGTGCGAGTGAGGGATTTGAGTTAATATTTATATTAATTTTTGAATTAAAAGTAAAAATTATAAAAAAAAATAATATATTTTGATGCTTTAGTCAGATATAGTTTGTTGCGAAACGGTTGATACATGTTGTCCGTGGGTGCGTCCGTAGGCTTCAGGCGTCTCCGAAGTGGGTTCACTCTGCCTTCCGGACGTCAAGCTGGATTATTGGATGCGAAGAGAGAAGCGGTGAGTCTGCTTATTCTCGGTTTTAAATTAAGTTGAAGGGTTATTTAAGATCTAATGCTTTGCACTTCAATGTGGACGTTCGAGTATGAATTTCAGTAGTGCCAGAAAAGAGGCAGTCCTCAAATGAACTGTCTGAGGTAGTCATGAATGGAAATTATACCTGGTTGCCCGCGTTTTATTATTTATATTCACGGCCTCCTTCATGATAGATTTTATTGTCCGTCATATTTTTGGTAGGAAGACCAATTACAGTTCCCTGATCTGTTTTGTTGATCATTATAATATATTGTTTGATAAAACTTTTGTTATATAAAGATTGTATTAATAAATTTTTAGGTGTTATAATTACTTACTTGTGTGTAGCGAGGTAATACCAATTAAATATTTAAATCGCCGTGATTTTTTGGTAGCGCATTAATAAGTCAGGATCTTGTGCTAAAGGGACAGGAGCGCGCGGAATAGATATAAAGAATCGCTTAGAGAGGGTTCTCGACGAAAGGGGTGAGGTTAAATAAGAAGTGTAAGGAAGGAAGTGGCGTCGGTGTTGGTGTCGGGATTCGAACCTGACACATTTGCATATTCGTCAGCTGCGCCGCAGCCTGAGAGTTTAAACATGAGCCGCCTGCCACGTTTCTCCATACTCTTAACTGGATACAAAACAAATAAGATACGTTCATGGATGGAATTATAAGTGTCTTTGTAAATGTGCATTAAATAAAATAAATAAATAATGGTTTTAATAACAACATTAAAATAAATATTATGTGATTAAATCTAAACCTAAAATTAAAAAATAAATATTTAAAAATGGTCTGGACTAGAAAGCAATAAAATCTATCTCACATAATACGTAATCTAAACGATTTTCTATACCAGTTAATAATTTTCTATAATAAGCATACTTTATTAAGTAGATCTTTATGAATATTCAATTTTATTATAAAGATTAACTATAAAATAAAAATATATTAACCAAGTAGATTACGAAAGTAAATGTGTGGTTAGCTTTGATATAACTATTATTGATTACTGTACTATTATTGATTACAAATAAATATGTACATTGTCAGTCCATATAGCATTATGAATTTAATACTTGTCATAAAAGTTTTAATTAGACAAATGGTGTGCATATATAGCACGTTTGGATTAATTTGCAGGGTTGCATCGGCAGATTTAACATTCTTCCACATGTAGGGTTGCCTCGCAAGGCATTCATTAAGACGAGCGGTGGTTGAAATGAAGAGGGTCTTCTGCCCCGACGGCGGCAGCCGCAGCCATAACTATAAAACCCGACAATATTAGCGCTCTGAGATAAAGTAAAAAGGTGGTCGTTGGCACCGCAAGGTGCTGAGGCCTCCAACGTA
This sequence comes from Plectrocnemia conspersa, assembly GCF_051122295.1. Taxonomy (NCBI): domain Eukaryota; kingdom Metazoa; phylum Arthropoda; class Insecta; order Trichoptera; family Polycentropodidae; genus Plectrocnemia; species Plectrocnemia conspersa. The sequence goes on from NW_028277172.1 coordinate 14,409,638, forward strand.
GGCGCATCTACATAACAAGGGCCGATATGGAAATTGAACGGGTAGTGAGAGTGCCGTTGAGCAGAAATCGCTACAAACTGATTTCTTGCCATCTTTACGGAAGAGAATGGCTTTCCTGTGGAAGAAAACGAATTCAGAATAGATTCTTGTTAGATTAATAAGAAATTACAAGGTCGTCTGCGGTGCGGTGGAAGCTCTAATGGAATGTCTGATGAGGGGTGGAACGGAACGTCACCGCGAGCCTGCAAATGTATAGTGAGCGCTACCGCTTAAGGGCTTTAATTAGGCGCAATTTCGCCGCTTGTTTCTACCATGAATTTATATGATTTTTAAATGGGAAAGGGTGGCATCGGGTCAACCCTTCACAGGAGCCAGCCACGTTGATAGTGGATTAGTTACTAAGGTTGTTTGAAAGCTCTTAAAGATATCTGAAAATACAGTGTCTCTATAGGGTTACAATCATAGATTGAAGTACAATAGTTCAACCAAATCAATCTTTTGTAAAACCATCAAGTAATGTTTGGTTATATTAAATTTTAGAAATAATGCAGCAATTAAAAAAATTAACTAATAAATATTCCGATATAAATACTTGAAAGTTAGCTAATGTGCGATACTTTAAAATGAGTTTTTACGAGTTGTTAAAATATAAAAATACCGAGGAACAAATTTCAAACAGACGCTACATATCCATCTAATGTATAAAATCTTCATTTCAGAGGACAAAAAAACTGTGTGACTTATTTAAATTTATTAAAATGATAGTTATTTAAAAAAATTGCAGTGCTGAATTAAGTGGGAACAAAGTTTTTTTTATCTCAAATTGGTTTTTAAAGATTTTTTGGATTTTTGAAGATGCGAGAATTTTATAGCATATGTTTTGAAAAATAAAGTGGCTTTATTATATAATTTTCACCCAAAGGTAGAATCACCATAATAAAAATAAATCCATCGCAACCTAAGATACTTTTAAAACATATATATTATTCTTTATGAGCTGAATTCTTTTTTTATATATCTAATATGTATGCTCGATTTAAATTAATTATCTAAAATTATTTTACTGAAACAGATTTGATTCTACTTTAGATGGCATGTGATTTTTAAAGGGTTATTTTAAGAATAATATGTAATAATCTGTATTACTTTATGGTATTACATACATTTATTCATTCATCAAAATTTCTCGAGAATGTCTAATCAGAATCAGAATGTCTAATCGCAGCCAGCAATTTCTTGTTTATCTTAGTATGCCATCGTGCAATTATTTAGCGAACCCTTAAGTGTCATTTTACGTATCCCTAGAGATACCAGCATTTTGTAGCTGACATTAAATAGATCAATGTCAGCATAATAATGAGCTGTATAAATGCCATAGGCGAGACGGAAAGTGTGGATGTCTTGTTTCAAAAGAAAACGTTATCGTGACTCTTAAAGACGTTCTGAAACCCGAAAGTTGAATTCTTTGGAAACACTTTGATTGAATAAATGCTTAGTAACAAATTGCTATCTGCAAGAGCTCAGCTTCAACGATCCTAAAAGAAAGGTACCGGGATACAAAAATGAATACTATACTGAGCATTTAATTACTCGGAGATTCCAACATATAAATTTGTATCAGAAATACTAAAAACTAGAGTGTGTTAATATATATGAATAATTGACGGATCGTCAAAGTGAAACGCGTTTTTCATAACAAAGCCGAGTCGTTTATGTATAGAGAGAACCTTCACTTGCTCTCAAAAGTAATTCCTAGATTTTTAGTTTAAGTTTCTTTAGCTAAAACATTCTTAATGACTCAATATTCTGATACTAAAAGGCAGACGGTTGACGGAAGCCCATCTCCATAAAAATCTAATTAATTTTGTAGAGAAAAGGAATCTGTAACAGATCGAACCAATTTAAGCAATTTTAAATCATCTTAATATAGTAGAAAGCTTGAAGTTGTAACTGCCGTATTTATGTGATTAATAAGAGGGCTTAGGTTAGACACTTGAAGAACTCCCGCAGGGGTAAAATAATCTATCGATAGTCGGCCGTCTGAGATCACACATTAAGAATATTTTAAAATAAAAACAAATGTTTATAATACATTAAATAAATTACTATTATATATACTACATTTATATAATCTTACAATAATCGCAAAAAAATATGTATTTAATACTGTGATAGTTAAATAACTAATAAATTATTACAGTAGAATTAGGGCATTCAAAAATAATAAGTAAGATGTAGTAAATGAGTATTTCATGTCGTACACTTTCAGGTGGTGTTTCAGATTTTGCTGGTGGTTGTTCGCGCATTGCCTGCTGTGGACGTGTCTTGGCGAACCGTAGTTTAATGTCACCTCTAATTTACGGTAAAGTAAATAACTGCAGGAAACGAACCTCTGCTGCTTGGGACGCGAGTAGCAAGCGCGCCGGTTAGCTACGTAGTCATAAATTAGATAATTGCAGTATCCAGAAGCTCGCGTACAATTGCTCAACAGAAGAGGCACTCGCTATATAGCGATAAGGGTAAAAATGTCACGTGCAAGTGTATACATACAAGATTAGATGTACATATTTGAGTTTTCAATGTATTTGCATAACTAAATAACGTTTACCTTTAAAAGTAGATTGGTTAAAATATGCAGTATAGGTTTTTTATTACTCATTGTGGGTTAATTTGTATTTTTTTTACTTGTATGTAAGTGAAAAAAAATGTTTCGTTCGCATAATTAACTCACTATCAATACCATAATAAGCCATGTTCTAAAGCTAACGTAAAAACGGTAAATAATTGTAAATACCATATGTCAACCAATTGTGTCAAGAAAGAGTCGGATTTCAATGCAATCTAAGAGTAAGAGAATCACTATTTTAAAGACAAGTGTTGTTATAAAACTGTATATTTCAAAGATTTATATTCAATAAAGCATTCCTGAGAGACAATTTTGCTACCTTCACTTGAACATCAAGTAGGATTGTAACACCTTGGGCACTTGCGCGTATACTGCATGCTACAAAATTAAATCCGTCCATCGACAATGTATTAATAAATAGTCTTATGTTACCAGCAATATTCAGTAATATAGCTAAGGTTCTCAGTATTTATATGCTAAGGCATACGCAGTTTATACCTGCGCCAATATTTTCTAATTTATTTTTCTTGTTTTCTTTTTAAAACCCATGTGAAATTATTTTCTTTTATATGTATAGCATTTTAGTGCCATAATCATACAATTTTGTTTTGAAATTTATGGATGGATTTACAGTGTATTATTCTCGTAAAAATATTACTAGTTGAATACATGCATATTTTAACCAAATCTTAGCTATTAATGTCTTCTAAATCTTTGAATTATGTGTGCATGCTGTAATCTTAGAGCTGTGAATAGATTGCTTATAAGTAGCGCCCTTGAAACGACGTTCAGGGTGCAGCGTTGCTCAGAAGACGTGTAAATGTTAATGAGACAGCGAGACGCCTCGCACCTTGATTACCCTAAATGGGAAACGCCTCAAATATTCACCTGACGACTACCGCTTCACTCATTTACTTACCTGTGACACAATTGTGTCTCCAGACTATGCAGTGAGCCACCGTCTTCGATCAAATACGGCATTTAAAAACAAAAAAATAAAACTGGTGACCCCGACGATTCAATGGTACGTATGCAATAGCATTGAACTTCGATAGTTCAATACTAGAGCCGAACAAATCGTATATTTTGTATCTGATGGTGGTCTCAGTCGTTTCGTTCTCTGTGCACCCCTCCCCCGCGCTGTCCGTGGCCCCACAATTAGATATCTCTCTGCCATAATTCATGTGTAATCTACCGCAGCCTCATCTTGCATTGCCCCCGGTGCGCTGCGCCCCACGCCCTTTCTTCCCTCGGTGCCCCAAGACGACTAATATTTGCTAAGCAACTGCTATAACCTACCCGGTTAGCTATGAATACTGACTCATTAACAAATCGAGAATGCACAACTTTTTTCTACGCTAGCTCCATCACATCCACGCGCGAAAGTTTATATCACATAAATAAATTGAAGCATTTCAGCCATGTAAAACCTTATTCGGAAGCAATAGAAAAGGCCTGTCTAAGTAAATTTAATTTCAGACATCACGTGCGGACATTAATTTACTAAGGGGTTGAGTTAATATTATAATTGAAAAAATAAAAATGGTATATGGTGTTTTGATTTGCTTTACTTCTAACGCATTAAAAGCATAATTGCGTTAGCAGTATTCTTGGCAATGCAACTCATTTTTAAAAGGTTTTTCCTTCCACGAAACTTTTATTAAAAAGTTTAATTAAATGCTTTCTTGCAATTCGTTCACTTAGCTAAAACTTCAGAAGAACACGTTTTGTTACCACGTTTCATGTTATAAGCAATGCGCTTATTTTAAAATGTAAGGTAAATTTTAATATAATTAAAAGCGCATTGTAAATATATTTATTTAATATGTTATATAATTTATTATAATAAAGGTAAAAAATATATTTTTGAATTATAATACTATATTGCGTTGGCTGAAAATTAGGTACACTGTCTTTAATTACTCTGAAATATTATATTAAATTCAATGCAGATGGCTGATTGTAAAAAATATATAAAAATCAATTTTTAACGTATTATTTTAATCAAACTATAAATATTAACAGGCAGTTAATATAAATAAAATATGTTTTTTCTTTGTGTAAAAAGGTAAGCTATTTTTATTTAACATTAAATAAATAAGCAACTTTTAATTCTAGAGTATAACAACTAACGTTTCGATTGACTATTATTTACCATAATATAATGCTGTGTGATGCTTTAAGATCTAAGAGGTTTATTGTTGTATATTAAATCATCGAGATTCATAGAATAGCTATTGTGTACAAATCTGTGCATACTTTAAAGTCTACATCTGTTTTTTCACATAAGAGTTTTATAACCATCGATTTCAATTAACAGAGCTCAGTATGCTGTGACATCTATAAATATCCTTAATTTTGTTAAATTTGCAGTTCAATTTACGATATATTTATTTACTTAAAAAGCAAAAGCAAGAGCAAATAATTATTTACATTAGTGACCTTTTTTGTTGCTGTATCGCATTTATTTATTAAGTTTTTAATTGAAGATTGGTATTACCTGGACATCAAGCATTAGAAAGTGCTACAAACTAGATCTGTCACTCGGTTGTTTTTATTGGTTTTAATATTATTTAACGCCGAGAATAAGGTAAGTACGTAGAACGAAAAATTGTAAGTAAAACCATTGTTAGATTTTTCAGGGTTCTGAAAGTGTTTAGTAATTGGTTACAAGCACTCTTTCTTGTTCATAGTGCCACTCTTTTTCATTCTCCAAACGAGTCTTGAAAAAGTCGCATCTTAAAATTATTAATTTGGGTCCACTGAAAACCATTTAATTCCAAAGTATTCTAGACTAGTACATCCGGGTACTTAATTATTTTAATTGTCTGTTTCAGGCTCATAATTGTAATAGTAATAAATCTTTCACTGGACTTATAATTTTCTGGTACTTTAAATGCATGGGCTTCATTACATTTAGTACAGTTGTGCTACCTTTTAGAAGATTGATGATTTTCAGAACTAATATAAATGAACTATCTTTGACATTTTTATTAAGTATCATATGTAGTGTGAGATTAAAAATCAGTACAAGTTATTTTAAATTTTTACCCCTCAAATTGTAACACTAACGTTTTATTATATTTTTTTTAAGCTCTTAGCTAATACCAAAACTTTAAACATAAAAATAAGTTTGTTTGTTAAATTAATTATCGTATAAGGGTGAAATAATATTTTGTAAATTAATTTATTTTCAATATTTATTAAATTTACAAAGCTATGAATTGATATAATATATTTAATAATTTCTAAATAATTATTCATAGCATAATTCTATGTGTCTGCCTGAATCAGAGCCATCTTAGCTTAACTTAACAGAGTCTATGAAACTCGACTCAATTCAATTTAATTTAGCATATTATTTTATAATAAACTATGATCTTAACTCACCGAACATTGAAATTACTCTTTAAAATATTTTTGCAAAATCTTAAACAATAAAACTAAATAATAAATTAATCAGAGATATAGTAGTATTGAAAAATATAGTCAGATATGTTAAACGCAATAACCCTACGAAAAAATTAAAAGAAGATGAGCTCATTTTAGTTTTATTATATGTAAAAAAAACTTTTTGTATTATCCTCTGAAAATTCGGTTTGACTGCTCGCTATCGCCATTATGATGTATATAAATTAAATAATACATTTTAATTGCGAGCACACGATGCGTTTATCATCGTTTTAAGAGCAAGGCAATAATTTCACGAGCGCGGGATCCTAGCACAGAAGATATCCTTGGTAAATGGAGTGGAAGGAGACCTGAAATCGTCCCTATCTCAGCCACGAGGCTCAGCTCGCTCAATTGTGATATAAAATTAATTTCGCTCTAACAGCCTTGCACTATATAGGATCGCCTATTATCACAAATAAATTATTGTGGCTTAATATTTTAAGATACATGAAAACATACGAGTATATGATATATTCTTATTTATATACAAAAATAAATAATCGTCTTAATCTATTTATTAAGTTTAAATGCTAAAACTGAAATTTAAGTTGAATAAATGTTACTTTATGCTAGACTAGTATATATTACTAGCACGATAAACTAGTGGTGTAAGTCTGTGACTAATACCTAAAAGATATGCATTCGAATCTCATATAGACCATAGTGTTTTTAATTACTAATGCGTCTGGGAGATTGGAATTAGTGACGAAAACAAAGTTGATTATATTCACAAAATATAGAAAAACTTAGCCATCGCCTCTTTAAATTAAACAGGGCAGTAAGACAGAATATAAATCTAGCGCTAAATACACGGGTTTGTACATAGTTCCCAGTTTAAATTAATTAAAAAACATTTTGCTACTTCACTATAAAGATATTTCTGTCATTACGGTCATTAGACCATTATTAAAAAAAGAGGTTAGTACAAAAAATAAAATCTTAATATATAAGCAATCAGACCTATTTTACCATATGCCTGTCTTACCTAAATTTACTACTACTAATTTATATTCGTTGAAAATTTCTTCTTAAGAATAATATTTTTTAAGCGTTCCAAAAGCAATAAAATCAACAATAATTTCCAAACAAATTTTAACACAAACGGAGCCGCGACAAAAAACTACAATCTGTACCTTCGAATAATAATTTTGATTGTGAAAGTACTATCTAGAAAGTGGGTGCTTTTGAAGGCAATGTTCCGCTCCCTTTATTTCTTGTTTGTATAAAAAAGGCTGATGGAACTTATACCTGAAATATTACAGTGCATACATCTCAAACAACTGTTGTTTAGTTCAGATTCATTATATGAGGTCGGTGTTTACTTTTTTTTATACATATATTCTTGCTATGATTTTTTCTAGAGTCGGTCCTCTTAATTAGTATTTGTTGATTGTTCTAACCCTACTATGTGTTGATACATATTTAATTTTTTAATGAATATTGCGAGTTTTAAATTGGGATTTAACTGTACTGCACCCTACTTGATCATTGAAAAGCCAAAGGACCCATAAAGGTCAATGTCAGTTTGTCTATCGCGTTGATACTCGAATCCTGATCATTCTAACCGTAAGCATCCTGCCAAGTACGTTGTCCTCTCGGAGTGTTATTAACATAATAACGCGACAGTGCACATTACAGACACTCAGACAGATAATTAAGAAATATTCGCTTATGCACACTCCTTGCGCTGCTTGGTAAGTGGCTGCATCGGCACCGCAGGGTGTTCTGTAAACGCACTCCGGGGGATTCTGCTAGTAAGATACCACATTGCTGCCGCTTGGCTATGTGAAATTTTAACGGTCCTGTTTCTGCTATTGGGAGAGCAACATATACATAGATACACGTGTGGGCATATATATTAAAACCGTATAACGACGTTACTAGCCTGGTTACTGCATATTTGAATCTATCCTCGGAGAATCGCGAAAGTGCATCCAGGGGGTGGTTGAACGGATTTTGTGGAAATCGTAGCGTAGGATTTTATTTCAGCTTTGCAATGTTCTTGTTTAGCTGTAATTAGACTTTGGTTTAATTCGGATAAAGTTGGATATCTTTGCGGGTTGGGTAATTGAGGACAATAAAGTTTGGCGACTCGAGTATTATTCAACAATTTTTGGTTGCGCTCTGGGAGTAATTTGGAATCTGGGATGTTGCAGTTTTGCAGTATCTCAATCAGGCTATATTTTAAATGTAATTATATAGAATTAATTATCAATTAATTATTATATGATTTGTAGCTATTTTTTTAGTACCATAAAAGTTATTATATCTAATTCAATTCAATATATACTAATTATATTGCATATGTAAAAACAAGCTACAATTATTTTTAATCAACTATGATCTAACTATAATTAAAAGTATTTGTGTATTTTTATTATTATTATTCATACAAAAATTAATGTGCTACTTTTTATAAATCATACTTAAGATAAATTTAATATTTTTAATTACTACTTGCTAAGATTCGTTTATTAATTAAATATGTTAAGTTTACCATAGACGCAGAAATAAAATTGCAAGGTATTATAAGTCAAATGTCTCAAGAAGCGTAAAGCCATCTTAAGCGTTACTTACAAACACCCACGAACGCAACGGAAACAAAATCCTTGCGAAAAAGTAAGACAATGCTCTCAGAGCGCGGTGGCTTCCTTTCCGTTCGGTTGCGAATCTTCAATTTTGTACGTTAATTAAATGAATGGAAACCAAACAATGATGTCTACCCGCAAAAGGAACTGAGTGGTATGAGGGGTGACTGGCAAGAAGAAGTTGGGCGGTTTTTGGGCGGTTGGTTGGGTGTGGGGAGTGCTGCGTCTCAGCAGTGCCATTTGGAAAGCAAAAGCCGCGAGATGAGTGCAATCTCTAATCCGCAGATGAAAATGGATGCATATAGGGGTACAAGTGCTCGAGAGACGGCGTCTGAAGACCTCGCATCGGGCAAGAGATACCCGAGAGCTGAAAGCGAAGCAAGCGCCTTTAGTCGAGTGCGATATTCTTCTTGTCACTCTTGCTCGGTTATATGGTGTGTACTTATGCATGAATGGGTGCGCGATTGTGTGGGTGCGTACTAGTGGCGAAGGTGTTAAGAGTCGAAGATGTTCTCGCTACGTTTCCGAGAGAATGTATTGTGTTAGGTAAGTATGTACTACATACATACATTTTGTATAAAGTGTGAAAAATTTAGTTTCTATTAAATTAAAATCAAATAATTATTATTTATTAATTAAAAACATTTCAACAATTAAAGAAACAAGGTATTTATAAGCAATCAGCATCTTAGATAAGGTAAGATTGATTAGCTGCTTATATTTACACATCATTGTCAGCCATGAATACTTAAATGGTAACCTCTGATAGAAATAGTAAAATGTGTTATTCTTACTCTAATTTAAACAGTTATTTTAAATTACATTACAAATAGATTTTTCGATCGAAAAGAAGAGATGAACGTAGGTAAAAAAAATGTTAAGATATGCTTGCAAAATATATAGCAGCATCTTTCTTGCGTTTAAAATTTTATGTTAGATAAATATCCAAGATACATGTCAAATAAATATCAAAGATAAATGTCAGATATATCAAAGATAAATATGTATGTCAGATAAATATCAAAGATTAAACAAAATTTTAGGAATATTATCTAAAAGTATTATCTAAACACGTAAAGCGCAATCTCACAACCTCCTAACCGCTTACAGATTTTAGTATATTTTATTTAGGATTTTAGTATAATAATTACATACTAATTACTATTGAATAACATTACAAATGAATATTAGTAACCCCGAGGTTAAGCACCTACGGATTGAAATTAGACACATCGAGCTACTTTAAACGTTTCATACATCTTACATTTTCAAATGAATACCCATCTTCCTAAATTATACTTTGTAGTTTGCCGACAGTCAGCCACCAGTGGTGGCGGAGGGAGGTGGTTGTGTTTGGGTGCGAAACCCACATAATTGTCAACGCTTGCAGGTCAACACGAAATGCGGCGGGCCACCCCCTGGGGAATCGCTTTACACCTACAGGAGCCGATTCCGATTTAGCGTCCGCAGAGTTTACCTGTGCATTCAAAGCACACCTGTACTGCTACGAACCGATGAGGGTCAAACGCAGGGTCGGATCGGGTCACATAAACGCCCTCACCCGCAAACACTCCTCGAACGTTAAACGTAATGTATCTGATTTAAAGAAAAATTTAAGTGCAATATATCGTACAAATAATTTATATTCTAACGTCACAGTATTTTTATATTATTATATTTTAATAATATTATTTGAAGTGTTAGTGATAAGATGATAGTATGCAAATACGATTAAAAATATATCTTATATATCGACAAACATGTTTATTTTATTTATGTTTATTTTACTACGCATAGTTTATTCCTATAATAAATCTGACATTACCTAAATGGATATTTGGCGATCTCAGGTGAAAGGCAGTTTCGCCAGTTGCACAGCCCCATTCTGGAAAAAATCCGCCCTTCGTCCTACCGCGGCCTCAATATCGGCCCTCCCGGCAGGCTTTATTGTTATGTGCGGAACAAAATAAAATTAAGGCCATAAATAAAAAAAGTTCTCTAAAAAATTTACATCCGCCAACTTCCATGGGCTTCCGTGGTAGTATTTTTTTCATGATATCGACCCCAAAGCTACACGACCGCCCCACGTCGAAGTTATTGCTCAGTTATAAATCCCAGGTTGTACCTTTGTCGAAATTTTACCGTCAGATTACGTAATAGAAAATTGCATCTAAATCTTAAGTGAGAATTTTGGGATTGTAGCTATGCATTAATGCAAGATCATATTTTGTACATATACATTTATATTGAAACGCCAAACTAAGATCTTAAAAATACCGCAGGAAGCCGTAAATTATTTATGAGATAAAATTTGGATCAGAAATTCAGTATAATGCTAAAAAGTACATTTTTGATGATCTATATAAGCTTAGTGTAGGAGCTTCAATATAAATTTGATACAAAATGCAAATATTGATTTTTGAAATCCTATGTATCATGGCTTTTACTTTAATGAATATCAAAAAATAACATGACATTTTTATGTATATAAATATTAGATATAAAAGATCGTTTTTCATGTATTTTAGTGCGAAATAAATCTAACGGTAGAATATTTCGAGATCAGATTTAAAATTATTTGTCAATTTCCATATCTTTATCTTTTAGCATCTATCAAAATTCAGTATTATAATCCTTGCTATTTACAATATTTACGAGTAATTTCCTAACTAAACCGCAATAAAACGATATCATCGCTTTATTCAATGACGACATGGCCGTTTTATGTTTTTATAAAAATCAGAATAAAGCAGCTGATAATAAAATAAAAATTATCATAAAATTATTGGACAAATAGCTTGTCACTGAAAATTCCACTAAAAGCTTCGCAGTAATGTTTTCTCGTAGAATTTTTTTTTATTGTATAACAAATATTATACGACGAAGTACCTATACTAAAACTTTCGTAAAAATCTCATATAGGTAGATAAACTTGGTCTCAAAATTTAAATAACGAAAGCTAAGCTAATACGTCCCTTTTTTTTTGAAAAGTAAGTAAATATCAAAAATAAATGACTTATCTATATGTCATATAGTAGAACCTGCAATTTTGCACGCTTTCCTTGTTTGGTATACATAATTAATATTTGTCAGTACCCAATAAAACTCTAGTCTATGGTTTGTCCGCAATTCAATGTTATATTGTGATTTAAAAATATATATACACTTACTGAGATAAACTAAATATAAAATTCCGCAAGAGAAATGAAACCCACATAAACGCGTTTTTAAAAAAAATATGCTAGGAATAATATTTATACTTAAGATTATTATGATTTTAATTAAACTAAATGGTGAAAAATAATCACTCAAACTAGATAAGCAGGTGCTTTAGAAATTGCAATATATATTAAATACAGTATGCCTAGCACTAATTGTACTGTCGCAAAAGGGTGAAAATAAATAATAAAAATATGCCAACACCTGTAAAACCCTCGTCAATGGCAATATGCAACCCTAAAGAAGGAGAAATAAATAAAAAGGTGCCCACGAGCGGGTCAATCAATCCCAGTCGTTTCCTTCCGTATTACACGTGTTCCTAAGGTAATCCTTTGTAATCCCCGTTCGTAGCCGAAGGCCAACACGAGCCTTTTTATGGGATCACTTGCCTTTCCTTACCCTTCCGGGCGGTTTGCCCGCCATAACACCGACGCATAGGGAAAAAATAGGGAGCAGACACGTCGTTACACGAATGATTTCCTCCGGTTAGCGCGCCCTAAAGTCAGGGAAACAGGAAAAAACGCACATCTTCCACGCTACAATTTACACGGAATGCTATATAAAGGTATATCAATAACTCAAACGGTGTGTTTTATATGCACCGGGGAAGGGGAAAGAATGTTAAACGAATGTTTTGATATTCATATGATAAAAAAGAGCTGGAAACAATTTTTATTGACAGAGGTTTTGAAACAACAATCTAATGGCAAACCAAAAATCTTGATAAATAATATTTTTTTCTACAATTTGTCCTATGTGCAGAATCAACAGGCTCTATGACATATGCATCTGGCTTGATGAGAAGAGGCCCTTTGGCTTTTTCAGCTAGCAGCTATTCGTTTGTAAATATAGTTGATTGGTCTATTTGCTTGATTCTTTTTAGCCTTTTTGTGAATTTTGTTGTCTCAAAAAGATCTTAAACATGCTTATTAGGGTAATATTTTAGTCTGTCCATATATTTTTTGTTATGACTGCCTATTTTCCTCTTTTCGGAGCTGATAACTCTTGACGTATAACTTCTTTGGGCACATACCACGGGGCGCTAGTTATCATTCAAAGACACTTGACCTGGAATCTCTTTATTATATTTATGTTAGATGTGCTGGCGGCCGCCCACATTTGTATTCCGTATTTACTGATAAGCTTTTGTATAGATTTGTAGATTAAATTATTTAGAATTTCAAGGACAGCCGTGAACTGTATAAATTTTGTTAAAAACATGTTTCTGACAGGTCAGTCTTCTGTTTAAATACATCTGGAAGTACTTTACGATTTTTGCTAATGCTAAATATATAATCGGATAATTTTGAATCTAAAAAGTCTATTGAAGATTTCTCTATGAAATATTTTTATAAAGCGGAATCTATGAGGTCCAAATTTTTTCTTCTATTTGTAGGCCAATATGTCAGTTGTTCAACTCAATTGCTTTTGAAAGTCCTTTTTCTTTAGGTGTTGTCGTTTTTGAGCTCCATTGAGTATGTTTTGCATTAAAGTCACCTCCTTCTATTAATAAGTTGCCAAGAGTGTTATGAAACTGCATTTATTGGTCTGTTTTAAGATGGATTGTGAATAGATGTAATAGTTATTGGTCCAGAGCAATCCTCTATACTTGTGATAGTTGCTTGGATGTGCTTCGTTTTTATTTTAATTGCAGTCCTATATATGTGTTTAGTATTATATATTGTATAATTTAGTATTTTCAGAAAAGTGAGTTTTAGAGATTATAACATAATATTTATGTGTTAATTTATAATAAAGAAATTAACTTTTAGGTTATGATTCGACAAGCCATTGATGTTCCAGATAACCATTTAAAGGAAAATATAATATTTTTGCATTTTAGCGATGAATATTCATTATATTGAAGTCATTATATTCTATATGCTTTTCCTGAGCTTTCCAATTTTATTTAATTTAAAAATCGCTTCTTCTTCTGCTTATATTTACGGTTTGTTATGTGCTATTTGGGCATATGCAGCGCATATAATTATGGGCTGTAGAGTTTGATATTATAGTATCGATTTTTCCCCTATGGCGCAGACATTTTTGCATTTGAAGTTCTAAAAATGCTTTTTTACACTACGGTTAAAATATTTTCATAGCAGATTTTTAATTTTTACAATCGGGCAATGCAAAAACAGATCAAAAATATTTTGTTGGATATTTATAACTAACCTTTTCTAGAATCAGTTACTACGACAAGATTAATTTATATTTAAATATAAGCAATTTATGCCTGAGATGTTTATTAAAGTATAACAAAACCAAGCTAAGCTTTTACTTTAATCAAATATCTTTATTAGGGTATCATTACATATCAAATTATATAACAGCAACAGTTAACCACACAAAGTAGTGATTTATCAATACATTTTAACTTGTAAAATTACTAATACAATTTTCGTATTTCGGTTTGCATTTAAACAAACCTTACTTTAGCGTTACATTTATAGCCTTTTTTGGGTCTCATTATAAAAAATATATTCTTAATTATAAACATGTATGTACGATTAAGGATTTACATAAAGATCTATATTTTACTGTTTTTGAAAAATATTTTATTAAGTGTTAACAGGCTAATTATGATTCTGAAGGATCTACGTATAGTCATTACCTTTAAATTTAATCAAAGGCTATAATGTCTATGGTAAAACATATCTGCCATTCTAATTTGAGTATCAAATCCAATAATTTACATAGAATCTTGTTTTATCTATATTACGTCTAGTTTTGCAGTTCTTGTGCATTATTGACCTATATAGACAAACAATAGTAAATTGGATTACGATTGCTTTACATCATGAGCACATTTGTTGTGTATTGAATCTGCCGAAAATCCCATCCCCTTGTTAATCAATTGAAATCGTATTTCCACTTTTCGATTTGCATTTTCACACAGACATCCCCTTTTTGGTCCGGGGTGGTTGCCCTTGGTGCGGCGGCGTTAATAGAAGCTTAACCCGGACCATTGGAGGTGAATACACGATTGGTTTGGTTGCGGTCGCCGCCTAAACTGGTTACCTGCCAGGCAGCATCCAGGTGATACCTGCGGTCTGCGTCATCCTTCAGCCTGCGAGCTAATTGCTAAATAAATAGTCCTGCAGGGATACGCTGTGAGGAGGTGGAGGTTGCAGGTTTAATTCGTGACCTATTATTGGCGGGGTTAAAGGATTACAGTGATTCGAATTTGTTAATTGATGATATATACAATCTATAATTTACCTTTCCAGTGGGTTATTAAACACGTGAAAATGTAAACATGTAAACACAAATATTTTTATTCATGTGCTGTCTACACGAACGTTGGTCAACATAAACACATAAACATTGGTCATTATTATATATTTGTTTACTTACATTTTGGTGAAAAAATAGATTTAGAGTTAAATAATTAAGATAATATGTATTATTTTTTTAAGTTAAGATACAAATAAAATATTATTTCCAAAGTTTACACCTATATAATTTTTGCATCAGTTATTAAAGGTATATTTGATTTTCTGACATTAATTTAAATACAGAGTGGGTTAAATAAGACTGAAAGGTATTATAATAACTATAACTTTTTATTTTTTTAAATTTCTTAAGAAAATATAATTCATGGACTTTTTACAACTTAGTATATAAATATGACATCTCTCAAATGGTTTCCATTTTATTGATGAAAAATATTGGCTCTTTCAAGAGTATTTTCTGGTTACAAATTTCTTATTTCAGCATAAATGTTTTGCTTAAGTTGTTGAATTGTTTGAGGTTTGTTGGCATACACCAGCCCATTCAAGTAGCCCTATTAAAAATACACTAAATTTAAACTAAAAGTAACATTTAAAAGTGTATTAAAATAATTTTAGTATTTGGTTCGCAAATCTAAATAAATCAAAAGAGCAACTTGATTTTAATGAACTTACGTAAACTACACAGTTGTTTGTCTAAAACAATGTCATACACTCAAGGTAATTGGTATGTTATTTCTGAATTAAGATGTTTGAACAAAAGTTTTTTAATGTGCTTCTGTGAACGTCAAAGCATACTACATCCATAATAATACAAATAATACGATGGTTATTTTATTAATTTAAAGCATTTGAAGAAAGGAGTTTGTAATATGTTGTGTTTGAAGTTTTTTATATACGGTCATTCGTTCACAGACCTTGGTCGGTCGACGAGAGAATAATCTTCTGATAGACCGACCTCAAGAGTCAGCTGATCCTGTTTTAGTTACACAGCTTACATACAAAACACATTAAAGGCACTGTCAGTTAGTGAGAGGACGTGACAAAACTGTCTATACTATCTTGCGAAATTTGCGATTTAGCTGTAACTTTGATATACATTTGAACGAAGTCATCGTGATTGTGCAAGCATGCTACTGTTAAGTATATGTAGATATCAGATAGTAATCTGATCTAAGAAGTTCCCAGCAGTGCTGGTCATAAAAATTCATCAATTTGTTACAAATGTGATCAAGTCATTATTTAACATTTTGTATCTCGCTAAATTGATATCTTTCAATTGTATAATTAAAGTGAGCGATAACGTCACATTAATTTAATGAACGTGATACGTGGGGTTCCGTAACGGGCCGGCCCATTGGTGCCTCCGCCGCAGCCGGAGCCCGCATCCACAGGTGGCATATAACATTTTTCAAGCCACCGCCCAGCGAGCACACACTCACCGTATATGGGTGGGCGGGCGTGGAGCCCTTCGCGCCTACGTGCATTCGACTGCACACTGAATGCGCTCACGTGCCCACATCATCAACACTCGACACTTTGATGGATGAGATTGCGGGGTTGGTTTGGGTCGGTAGTTTCCACTAACGTGATATTTACAAACAGGACCTAAATCACGTGAAGGAATATTAGTAAAAATATTTTTTGTTACTTATCCAATGATCTCTGATCTACTTTAGAATATTAGGAGCGAGCTCAACTAAGTGTCGCTTTTTATTTCAAATTAATATTTTTAAAATCTTGAAAAATAATTTGTTTCTGATAAATCACATTGAAATTCATATGTGAGATAAAAAAAAATGAGAAAATCTAATAATATTATATAATTATGATACTCACTAATTCAGTTTAATACATTTTACAGACATGATAGAAATTAAATAGTTCGTTTAAGGTTTTAGTCTCTAGCTTTTAGAAACTTACAGTGACCATATTTTTTGCATTATGGAATATTATATTTTTATTTATTGTTGCTGATATTAATAAGTGATAATTTATAGTAAAAGTTAATTAATAATAATAAAAACAGTGAATTGCGTATTTACAAAAATAGTTAAATAATCATTAAGGAAATTTTTGAAATTTGACAACGTTGATTAGTGCACGATTTTTTTTGAACACCACATTAGCTTAAAAATGTGATAATTAAATTAATAACATGTATGTTTAAATGCTTCTAAAATTTTTTGTATAAACGATTTATAAAAAATATCCATTTATAATATATAATAATTTGCACTTACTAAATTTTTTGGCGTCGTAAAAACATTTGTCATTATGAAGAAAATGAACTGGATGAGTGCAAATTTGTCACACGCGGTCTATGTTCACGTACACTTGAATTAGAATTGCTTTCGCACAATTCACTATGTTCACAATCACTGGGGGCGTTAAACAACGCGTCTTCAAAATTTTCGAAAAAGGCTTAATTTCTTTCGTCCATTTTGCCGTGATTGAAAATAAAATTTTTAAATCAAAATCACAATCACAAAGGATCACAGAGAGAAGAGCAATTTTCGCGATACGTTTTGACCGATAGTTTAGAGGAGACTAAATATATTGCATTACTTCGATTATAAAATGCATTTTTTTATCTGTGTGGAATTCCCGAATTTGGGAATTCCACAATAAAAAAAGTGTCAAATACCCTAATAGATGAATTCTTAAAAGGTATGCACAAGGTAAGCTGATAAAACGGGCCAGGTAGTGGCGATTTAACCTTTGAGAATAACATTGATTGTAATTTATAGTAAATATTTAATATTATATTTGTAAACAAGTTTTTTTTTGTTATATCACTTAATTATGCAGCGCACAGATTTAAAAACACTGGTTAAATTACGTAATTACAATAAATTTATGCAAAAAATCATAAGGAAGCTACAAATTAAATTTCGATAAAATATATTATTTGGTTTACAAGTTATAGGGAATTTACTAAAAAAGGTAATTTTTTGCTATTATTCCGCGAAATCTCCCGGCCACCAAGGTAAGTTCGGCAAAAAAACACCGGGCGTTAAGCTGGTAAAAAATATAGTGCTTAGATGTGTTATAAGATTAAGAATAATAAATTAACAATAACAATAGATAAAATCGTAAACTATTTTTTTTATTAACACTTTACCGACCGGCAGTTTCACTACCAGACTTACGCTAAATACCGGCACCTTTTCGCAAATCTTCGCGAATTTAACCTTTTTTATTTAAATTTATGTATTTTTTGATACGGTCCGAATATTTAGTTGAATTTTTCTAAACATGTTAAAAATGTATCAATGCATCAATTTAAGTCATTATTAGGTGGTTCTCAACATGTGGATCGCCGGAAATAAAAATGAATTATTACATTTCCTTATTATTAGATTTTTAAAATGATTATCTTGATTTTAAAATTATAAAAATGAATAACCTAGAAATTTAAATAAAAATAATTTAAATTGAGTCATCCAGCGGTTCTCAAACTTTTTCAAATTTAAAAAAACTTTTTTCAAGCACACTTTTTTTTCGTATTGTGATATTTTGTGCAAATGATTATCTACAAAAATGAGAAATGACATTTTTACTAATATGAGTTTACTGATATATAATTCAATTGCAATAAAATATTCACTCACCATTGTAATTCGCTCCATCGTAATGCGAAATCTTCCAGGCACATACACAGATATTGTACATTGTCTTTCACGTGTAAATCACTTTTCACAATAACTATTTATATAATGCAAGTTTAAAGTGCACTCACCATTATAAATTTCTCCACACTAATACGGAATATTTCAGGTACACACTTTATTATTATTCAATGTCTTTCCCTTGTAATTCACTTTTCACAATATTTAATTCTAAAATAATACCAATACGAATTATCAAAAAAATAAAATTCAAAATTCACAAACGTTATTTTTATTATTTACCTAGTAATGTTTCTTCAAATGATACGAGGAGAAACATTCACCAACATGTAAAGCTACTTTACATTCTTTGCACATGTAAAGAGAATCTTTTCTTATTTTATG
Source organism: Plectrocnemia conspersa (assembly GCF_051122295.1). NCBI lineage: Eukaryota > Metazoa > Arthropoda > Insecta > Trichoptera > Polycentropodidae > Plectrocnemia > Plectrocnemia conspersa. Next base: position 14,428,773 of record NW_028277172.1, read on the forward strand.
TGCGATACAAACTATGCATCTTCTTCTTTTACGCTCATTAGTAGATGATATCCTGACTAATTGGTGTTGTTTTAAACTGCCTGAAAGCCTTTGAAATGAGGGAGCAGTGGCGAATGTGGATGTCGGTTGTGAATTTTCAGACATTTCTAAAATTGTTGGTGTTTCTGTTTCTGGTGTTTTTTCCTGTATCCAATATTTTGCTATTTTCATTAAATAATCATAAAACTTTATATTGCTGTTTGAATTTACACTTCTATACACTGTAAATGCATTGAATAATGCACAGTTAAATAAATACATGGCCACTTTTTTCGTCCATTTTTTAGTTTTACGATATATTGGATAGTACGAAAGGTATTGATCAGCCCGATCTACTCCCTTCATGTATTTATTGTAATCAATTATACAAATTGGTTTTTTTATACGCAGCCCAGTTCTTCTGTCAGTTTTTTCAGTGTTTACAATATTTGTATTATGGATTGTTGATATCATTCGAATATCTCTACTCTTTACTGTTTTCCACAATTGTAATAAAATTTCCCCGTTTCGCTTATATTTACTTTCAAATATTCGTAGTTTAGCCTTTTTTAGAATATCCGGTAAGCCCCACATATTCTTATTTTTTTCTTGTATAATATTTTTAACTTCTTGTTTGTACTTATTCCAAGTTTGAGCACTGTATCTATTTGTTTCTTCTGCAATAATGCGGAACAGGTCATCACCGATAAATTTTTCGGCGATTTCTTCAGGGCGCGTGATATCAACATCAAAAGTTGCTCCCGACAATCCTTCAAATGGCTGGTTATGCCTAGGTGTATCAGTTTCACACCAATCTAATGGAATATCATCATCCTCAGTATCTTCTCCATCGCTAATAGGCATCATTACTCGAGGACGATTTCTTTCATGAACAATCGAACTTGTATCACTATCACTAAAGTTTTCGTTATCACTGGGAATATTTGAATCATTGTCCGCGTAATTTTCCTCTACAAAACTATCTTCTGCCATTTATTTATTTGGGTTATAATTATATTTAAATAAAAACTATATTTTTAACACTTTGTTATATAAAATACACTGTATTTATATTTTTATAGACACTATATTTTATAAAGAGGCGTAAGCGTAATATTTTTAAAGAATCACTGCAGCACAAAGTTCCTTTTATTTATTTTATTTTTTTATTATTTTTAGAATATTCACTCGAGCACACGAAAACAAGATGCGATTTACACGACAGCGTTAGCTAAACTGAATTATTATTCATATTTTTTTAAGTGCATCATTTTATTTCTTATCTCAAAAGAAATTCCCAATTTCAAAAAAAGAGTCACTTCTGAGAATCACTTCCAGTAAATCGGTGCTATCTCGTGATAGATAAAATTCACTCAATAAAATAAACGGTCGAAATTTCCAAATTACAGGACAGAAAAAATACGATATAATCTCGCTAATCTGTCAATTTATAAATTCGGGAAACCGGTACTATCTAATAGATTAACTCACAAAAAATGTTAGTGTACTTAAAAAAATGCAAAGTAGAAAGAATTTACAAAATATATTTGATATAAATATATATTTTTTAAATGGATTTTCGAATTTGTATAGATAAACAGTACCTGATTATATTATAAGACACAAGTAAAGAAATACAAAGGCAGCTCAATTATATTTAAACTATATCTTTATTATATATGATTTTGTTGTTAATTTTTACTGATAACACTGGGAAGATATTTTGCATACTTGCAAAACAAAAATACCGTCGAGAATATTTGGGAGCATTTGAAGAAGAGATTGATAAAATCGAAATAACCACTAAAAGAGAGCTAATCGAGAAGGTGATTCGAGAATAGAATCATATTTTGAACCTTCAAAAATTAAACAACGTTTATAAAGTAAATTCAGGCACTTATTTAATCTAAAGAAGGACATACAAAATATTTTAAATATAGTCCCGAATTGCATAGTGAAAAATATTTTAATTTTTGTTTTGAATTAAAAAAATAGAATTTATGACTTCTCACGACTAAATTAGTTCTTTTTCAATAACTAATGCTATAAAAAATAATAAAATAGCAAAAAAACGAATTTCTGCTTTAAAAATTATAATATATAAACAAATTATAATATATAGACAAACGTGTCTAATAATAAGGCCAGGCACAGTAATTAAATATTTTTTTTCAATATCAAATGAAACTTCATACTAATATTTAATTTTTTTCAAAAAAAATCTTAAAAAATCTCTAAGCATATATTTTTAATTTGATAACGAAATCATAGCTACCGCTCACTCCATATGGCGTGCGCGGTATTTAACGTTCGGCAGGCTCGCACTCCATATGGCGTGAGCGGTCGGTAAAGTGTTAATAAAATATTATCATAATATTTTGGTGAATTGCTAAACTCCTTGTAGTGTATGCGAATATTATGGGCTGATCTAACTTGTGTTTCATGTAAATAACCAATACAAAATTAAGTAGAAAATATCTTTCTTAAGATTAGAGCCAATGTATCTATCGCAAGTGCAGGTAGTAAATTGTCAACAATGAATCTTTTAGAAATGGGCGTAGGCCTTCGCTCAAAGAAATTGCGGGGCATACAATATAATTAGAAAGAAGCTGTTCTGAGAATTAATGTTTGGTTTTTTGTTTATATCACCTATATAGTACCAAATTATTATTATGGAAATAATAGAAATGATGAATATTAAATATATTGAAAGCATACATGTTACTTTTAATTTAATAAAGTGCAATAAGCAAAATATTTTTAGTGAAGTGTACCGTAAATTCATTTCGTGAGTATGGGCATACAAATGGTTAGACCTGGTGGCCCAGAAATAACAAATTAAAATTTTTATTTCTAAATTTAAAAAGTGATAAAAAATCAGGTAATTAATACTAATCTATTGAAGAGTCTCACTTACTTTGTATTTGTAAGATGTTTGCCAATGATATAAATTTGTTTTCGAAACTATTATTTCAAACAAATTAGACCCAAAGGTTTAGAAACACTGGTTAAATGACGTACTTGACAGGTATTTATGCGAAAAATCATAAGGAAGCTACATATTAAATTTGAATACAATATCTTAATTGGTTTACAAGTTATAGGGAATTTACTGAAAAAGATAATTGTTTGCGATTTTTCCGTGAGAAATCGCCCGGCCACCAAGCAAAGTTCGGCAAATAAATACCGGTATTATATGAATTATTTAAAGGAAACCTCCAGTGGAGATTAGCTAAGTGTTATTATTATTTACTATTTTTCAAATGCCTAGTTGCTGGAAATAAGGAGAAAGAAGAAAATATAAATCCTATAAAAATTGTTTATTGTCTAAATATACAGATTGCATTTTGTTAAAATTAAGAAAAAAATATATAATATTTTTTATTGTATCATTTTATTAAAATAAACAAGTCACATGCACATCTACATAATCGTAAAAGGGCGATGAGAAACTCGCGCCTTATGTGACGTTTTTCCACCTGCCCTTTTTACACAAAATGCAAATGAGACAGGGTGTCGGTAAACACACAATTTGGCTGTGAAAAAGCGGAAAATTGTTTTGGGCGGTCTCCTTTCGACACAATTTATCAAGTCAGTAATTATCGTGCCACACTCATACATATTTATTTCACTGTGGATTTTTCCGGAAAAACACCCGGAAAATGCACCCTCGGGGAAAATGTGAAAGCGTGCCTGATACACATGCATCACGCGACCCGGGGACCGGGAGGAATTAGAATTACTACTAACACCCAACAAAATCCGGTATTGGGGGACTTAATTAAATAATTTTAATAAAAAAATATTACATTAATAATCTGCATATAAATATAAATTATTATAGAAGATTTTGAATAAACAGATAAATTATTTAATCTGGATCGATATTTATCAGATAGTCTTGTATAAGCTAAATATTATTATTTTATTTGACCATTTTTTATCGTCAGTAAAGTCGTCCCTCAGGTGATATATATCTCCCCTTTTGTTTTCGGAAGGAAGCAGTCTGTTTGAGGAAAACTTAATAAAGAAAAGCGGTGACACATCGCGGAAATCATATTTACTAATCTACTCAATGTGCCCCTTTTTTCCGCAGCGGGAAAATCCTCTCCAATCTTTGCGTGGGTCTTATATATTACAAGAAAATCTTTTGCATACATTACAGTACAAATCCAAATAAGCCTAATAAAAAAGTTGATTTTACGTAGGGATTACGTTATTGCTTTTTCAACTTATTATTGTCATTACTTATGCAATCATATTAAGTAAGATAAATAAACATCACCACAATAGCTTTGTTATTATAATTATTATTTAATTAATATGTTTACCGTTTTGGTAATTAGGTAAATATAAATATATTAAAGCAACTACAAAGTAGCACTTACTGTTAAAAAAAGTCATTTAATAATTTTTACGGTGAATTTTATGTAAGTTGTACGCAATTACGCATTAGAAATATAATTCATAATATTATCAACCAGATCCATGCAATATGATTTTAATAAATATTCGCTTAACGTTTAGACGCCTTCACTCTTAAATAGTCACTTCTATGATTTTTATATCAAATGGAGTTTTATGTTATATGTTGTATACATTGTATACAGTTTCACAGTTTCTTTATAAGTAAGAATATCACATATAGTTGTGCCTTGTATGTGGAATTCTGTCACTGAATGTTGCAATGTTTAGTTTTAAAAAATATTAATTAAATATCGACTTTTTTAGTACATGTACAAATCAAAAAAAATATGGTGCAACAAAAATATAAGCTTTTTTTCACCCAAGAAGAAACAAATAAAAATGCAGCACGACAGAAAAGCGGTTTCAGTTGCTGACTGTTAGTCCTAAGTAGAGTCTCCAATTCGAGTAATCGAGTACTCGATACTCGAGTATTTTTGTCTATTTTTCAAGTACTTGATAATCGAGTGTTTTGAAAATTACTCAATTAACACTCGAAATTGAAAAATTTTGAAATATTTCAGAAACAAAAATAACTTTAACTCGGTCCGGTAAAGGTTAACGTCTTGCTTTTATTTGGCGTTTATGCCCGAAGTCCCGAGTTAGAGCGGTTACTATCAGGTATAATTTTTTCATAGTTCCATAGTTGCATAGTTCCGGTCGTCGACTATGTTAGTGGGTACGACGGAGAAATTTCTTTTGTGTTTTCTATTCGACAGTCCCGACTTATCTAATTTATGGCAATGAACAATATGAAATATCAACAAAAAAAATTTTTAGGTTTTATGACTATGCAGTTGTAGCGTAAAGTGTTGTAAATTGTTTATACTGATCCCTCAGCTTAAAATATAAATCAAAACAATTGTGTGTTTTAAAGGCATTTAAAGTAAAGTCAGTTCTTTGCGAACCGTTTAGCTCTAGAGTGAAAGGGATTCACCCAAATACATCTTCGAAGGATATAGATTTAAATTCTTCGCATTAATCAGAAGGAGTAGAATATTGTATATTGTTAAGAAAAAAAATCCAATCAAGAAGAATTATAAAATGCTATTTTGTCAATAGTCGAAGGAAATAAGAGAAAAGCAGAGAAGGGAATGAAAGACGAGAACATAAAAAGAGAGTTCAAAAAATTTTATATTTATAAAAAGCGAACAGATATAAATTAGAAGCCTTATCCAACGCGTTAATGACAATAAGTCCAACATCAACAGCAACGGAAAGGGTTTATTCCATAACGGGAATATTAAAACCAAAGGTTAGCAGTAATATTAAATTCGAGACACTTTTTGCATTATTTTTTTTAAAAAGTATGTTCGTGAAGTTAAAATAATTGTAAAAATTAACATACTAAGTATTTTATTTATTTATTTATATGTGCACGAATTTGAATAATAGCTATTTTGGTACGTTTGGTAAATACTCGAAAGTACTCGAGTACTCAAGTATTTTAAAATTTTAATATTCGATACTCGAGTAGTTGATGGTTCGAGTAATTGGAGACTCTAGTCCTAAGTTAATATCCCATATGAAGCTCAGTGTTTTTTAAATTTATATCGTGTATGGGATATCAGAATCAGTGATTATTATACATTTATAATTTAGATCAATCAGGTCAGATTAATTTTTCCTAATCTCACTGATAAATATCGTGATGGATGTATACGTATTCGTACATATTAGGTATAAAAAATTATCTAATAATGATTATTGAATATAAATATAAAAACTACATTTAATTTGCGATAACCAAATATATATTATATATAAAAATATTATATAAATTCAATTTTTTATTGGTTATATACATTTATGTTAAAATTCGGTTATTTGTACTACTTTTATGTTATTTGATCTTTTAAACAAAATGATTTTAGTATTATATAATGTGTTAATAAATTGTGAAATTTTATAGTAACATATGCAATATAATTTGTGTTTATATCTACTATATGTATAAGGGAAAAGTTAAATATTAAACATTTTTTTCCCTTGTTTTCCTTTACGTGCACGACACTATCGAGTGATATGTCAACTCTATAATTATCCTTACATATAAGGTTCGTAAAAAGAAAGTGAATATTAAATTGAATAATAAAAGTTACTTAAGCGAACAATTGTTATATACTACTTGTGGCGTGTCAGATAGTTATCGGTAATGTACATATTAATAATTTTGTGACATTTCGTTTCTCTTTTATTTATATATAGGTAATAACTTGATAGCATAAAAATATATTTTTATATAAAGATAATAACTTGATATGGTGAGAAACTAAATGCACGTTTATTTAGCTTTAAAATTGAAAAAATAAACAATACACATTGTTGCTCTTAAGTATAATTAGTTACTTAAACTCTTAAATAAAAAATAAATAATTATATTACTATTCTCTCATTATTCTGATACGTACATCAAAATATCACATTTTAAAATATTATATATTGATTTCTCAAAATGTTATATGTGAACAGACATTTAGAGTTTTATTTATGTATATGTTAATAAAATCGTTATAAATATGATTCAAGGAAACATAATTTAATTTAAAACTCGTCTCAACTCTGTGTATTAAAATGCGCATATTTTCATACCACCACTGACAGTTGCAAACCCCTGATAACCATCACAAGCGCCCCCAATCAAACGAGCTAAATAACAACTAAAAAATAACACACACTTTGCGGTAATGCGTCTCATACAATATTTATTCACAAATACGGTAATTGCAGGGGCGTAGAAACGAGGAACGGAAAAAGTACGTAATTTCTTTCTTTTTTCGCCGCACGAGTGACGCAACCACCCCAATATGTCTTTATTTTTCTCTCTCTCTCCTTTTAGTAAGGCAGAGAGCCCTAATTTGATACTCGCCTTGATGGAGAGAATAAAAAATATATATGCCACTTATGGACTCACGTGTAATGTAATATGTATGACATTACAGTTATACATCATTAGGAATATTTATTTTAAATATAATTTTCAATACTTTTCTGATTCCAATATATATTATTAGATACAATTATTTTTTAACGATTATTTTATATTTTTGTTCTATGTATTTTAACATTATTTTATTTATATTTTTCATGCTAATAATTTTTTATGTTGCTTTTTGCTTCACATTTATATTTTTAAATAATTTGTTGGAAGTTGCTCTTTGCTTCTATTTACATCATTATATTGACTTTGTAAAGGTATTCTATTTCATAAGTAAATATAAGTGGTGTTCGAGGAATACCATTTGTTTTCAAAAACATTTTTGTCAGCTAGCTTTACATACTTATGTCATTAGGTATCACTTATTATAATAATAATAATTCTGATCGACTCACCTGGGCTGGGTGGAGACGGGTGCTTGTATCGGACGGTCGCCTGGAACAAAGAGCAAAGTTCTTTATTTAACACCAGATACATTGAATTAGGGGGCCCGATTGAATAAAGGGGCCCTCGGCACAGAGGCCCACTCGAAGTCCGTCCACTGCCTTTATCTTCGGCCGAAGGGCGAAAACAAAAGACGAACTGGCTACCAGTCCGTTATCATTCAGCCGACGCTTCAGACCGTCATTATTACTTTGATTCGGACTCCCACCATTGAGTCTCAAACGTCACCCCCTCTTACCAACCACCACCCACGACTGACTGCACGATTGGGGGTGGATCACGTTCGACGTCAAAAATCCACAAGTTGTTTTAAAAATAATATATTTGGGGGTAGGTCAACAGTAATTCAATATAATAAAACAAATATATTGGATACCTATTTGGTGAAATTTTATTTATTCCATATTTTATAAAGTAACTAGTTTTAGAGACCAACTTTGTATGCATCCATAAATTAACACTTATAACAAACTTATAACAACCACTCATTAGACCATTCTTTGGTAATAATAACTTTAGGAACGCAAATTAAGACTTACGTTCCTAAAGTTATTATTAAAACAAGACCTTTGCTGAAAATCCTTACAAGCAAAAATATAAACTGAATGTTCCCCTTAAATAATGAAAAATTTATATATAGCAGTTGCTTACGATACGGAAGCCATACAAAACTCACCCCCAAGAAATGAGAACAACAAATCAGATAACTTACCTATACTAGTTACACAAGAAAATTATAGAGAAAATAAAACTAAGAAGAACGTAAAAACTATAAAATATACCAAAAATTCAAACCAAACTAAATAGAGCAACGAAAGAGTTTAAACAAATCCTAAGTGACATAAAATCATTTAATATAAGACTATCTGAAAAAAATAACTGTAACTTAAGCAATGAGTTGTTCTCACTGGAAAAAAACAAAAAAAATCAAACAACTAAAAATGCTTATATCACACATTAAACTAGAAATAGAAAATGAGCCAAAAATTATAAATAAAAAGCTACACATTTTATGATCACCTGATCACATTTCAAGCATCTTGTCTAGAAAATGAAGATAAAAAAATATAATTTTTTCTCAACAATTTCCTTCTCGACTTCTCTTTAAAGAAAAAATAAATAAATTCCATAATTAAAAACTACATATTCTTCAAAAAGCTTTCAGGTATGACTTAATTACAGAAAATGTGTTTAAATAACTACTAAAAAAGTGTATAAAAAATTTTAACAAACAATTCAACGCAATTATAAGACTTCAATAGTTTTCAACAAAATGTAAAATAGCACAGGTTATCCTTATTCCAAAACCAGGAAAAAAACCGCAAAGATGTGAAATCTTACAGGGTAATAAGTATATTGCTTATTTAATCAAAAATATTTGAGAAGGAACTGCTACGTAGAATAAATCAAATACTACCGAAACAAGAGATAATTCCAATCCACCAATTTAACTTCCTGCAATAGTAGGACAAAATAGAACAAATTTACCAAGTGGCAAACGAGATAAATAAAAATCTGCAGGAAAAGAAATATTACTCTGCTACTTTTCTGGATAAAAGTTAGGCTTTCGACAAGGTGTGGCATGGGGATTAAAATATAAAATAAAAAGGTAGCAACTCCCCATATATATGAAATCGTAAAGTAATATCTAAGCCATAGATCTTTATAGTAATATATCAAGAGAATTTTTTTTTCGTATGTTCAATAAAATCTGGAGTAGCTAAGGGCAGTGTGCTAAGGTCAGTACTGTGCTTTCTATATACCACAGACTGGCCACCTACAAACAGGACTATCTGTGTAGCCTTTGCTGACGACACAGTTGTAATGGCTTATCATGAATGGCTGTACATTTGGAAAATACAGGCAAATGAACTAAAGTATATACATGAGAAAGAACACATCTCCGAAAACGTACAAATCCATCATTAAAATAATTTTGATATACGTTATTCAACTCTGGAGATCAGCAAGTAACTCCAACATAGAAATAATTTAGAGATTTTAAAATAAAATTTTAAGAGTGAATTGGATGCTTCGTGCTATGTTGCAAACACACACTTGAAAATGAAAATTGTCAAGATAGAAGAAGAAAATTCAAAACGAAGATACAAGGAAAAACTATAGAAACATAGCAATAAATTGTTCACAAAGATATCGACTAAAAGATTAAAAAAAAAATATTTGATTTATAGTTATCCTGATGTATCGCTGATGGGCGATTTACTAACGCCAGACTTAATAATAGAAGTATTACTAAATGTTAGAATGGAAAGACAGATTGCAAGAAAATATATTTGAACTACTATGTTTGTGACATTTATATAGATTTATTTATTTATATTTTTGAAATCTTTAACTATCGTATTGAGTGACTGTACATGTGCCTTTTATTTAATACGTTTTTTATTTGTAAATATTATTTTATATATGATACATTATTTATTTATAATTTTATGTACCTAACCTAAGACTAACCTCATGTTTTTGGTATCGTGACTGTTTAAAGTAAACAGGCAAATTGCTAGTAAGAAATGTCATTCTGTAAAATAGATACATTTTTTCCTTAATCATATTTGTCAAATGCCTTCAAAACTTATTGCATTCCATTACAATGTTTTGGTGCATCTAAATTTTACTAGAACTCACTAGTAAGGTAATGCTATTGATATACAGTGATTATTATTTTGTGAATGACCCTCATTTTGATTTTTACAAATGTAAACATTTTTATGACTTCTCAATAACATACAAAATTATTAATTCTATTGCTCAGATTTTTCTACAAATATACTTAAATATATGTATATTAACAAATACTTTTTCTTTTAAATTTATCAATAACAACAAATTTAAAATAGTGAGCTCAAAGAAAGGCAGAGACTAATGAAAATAGATAATCTGTAAATATTTCGTTCTTAGAAAATTTGTCTCACAAGCTACATGTGCGTAATATATTTCTTTCAAAATTCACTTTTCCTTAAAATGTTTAAATATTCCGTAATATTATTTACCAGTTGCAAAAATGTTAATTAAATAAAATAGTCGTTATTTTGATCTACATATAAATAATACTAGGGATACATTAGCCTATCACTACAATTAGGAAATTTGAGTTCTCCCAGGAAGTACCGCAAATTCAATCTCTATGTGTCACAATTTATTTAAGGACGAATTTTCGAGAAGCATGTTAAGGCATATATTTTCCCCTTTTTCTTTTATTTTATTGTTAATCACCTCACTATTGATTCTCAGAATGATAGTAGGTATTATAGAGGAGAGACGCTGGGTGCATTCATCGTCGCCCTCTAGTGAGTAAGAGAGTCGAATCTTTTAGTAGCCAAGTCGCGGCCGAAGAGGGGCCTTTGATGAAAGTTGGGCCAAAACAGAGCACTTGATCCCTTTTATTGTTCTCGCGGGTGGTTCACGCTCGTGACTGGACTTTTGAACACCCTTCTTCGACACGGACCACCTACACAACCCACCTGGCAACTACCGACAAACACCGGGATATTTTTTCCAAAGCCGCGACCGACACCCGACAAGAATTCTTAAGATAGAATTCGGCAAACGAATTTTTGTGGTATATTTGGAATTAAGAAAAACAAATGGTTATCTTTTAAGAATAAACTAAATTATATCGGTTTAATTTAAACAAGCTTTGCCGATAAAAACTTATTATTTAGCCTTTAAATAAATACATTTATAGACATACTGACGTTTTGTTAATTTGAGCTAACCAAATTTACTGTTTTACTGATTCCATATACAAATAACTGAGGTAATCTTCATTAAAAAAGTTGTAACTAATTTAATCTAAGCAGATGATTAAATAAACTTGCCTTTATGTTTCATTGCAATTAAGGATAAAACATGGATAATATTGAAGATGCGATCTCTAAGATAACACTATGTTATGTCAATATATTCTTACTAACTAAACTTGGTTTATTTTACCTAATCTTAAAAACCATATTAATCTGTTTTATTATTTAAGATAATAATACATATTTTAAAAATATTTCTAATATCGTTACATTTTCTGTTCTGAAAGCTTTTATGAATACATTATTTAATATTTTATATCTGAGAGACACATAGCTTTTGTATATTAAAATTCAGTCCTTTTCCTGAATACTTTATTTATTTTTTAGTCTAAATTAAATATGTATAAAATTTGCTAAACAACATTAATTAATTTTAATAATTAAATCAAAGCAGAATTGAGCGTTTCTAACTTTCTTGAAAAAACTTACTTGTACATATTTCATTTTTTAAATTCTACAAAATTTTCATTTCTGATGTTTTCTTTATTGAAAGCAATTTGTCTGAACAGATTGCAAAGACGTCAGATTGACTGCATATTAATTACAGTCACAGACAAACGACTTTGGAGACGTCACAAAAATGAACCCGACAAAGAAGAACGATCGTTTTTAAAGAAGTGACGCAACAATGCCTCGAAAAAAAACGACACAGAAAAATGGGGAGGCAGAGAAACGGGAAGCGAGACGTCAAAAGGACATCCATCGCGTTTATCAAAAGAAAAACATTGTCAAGCAGATTTGTGTGCCTGTGGGTTAATACTGAATGGACGCGTTTGCCGGGGAGGAGTGGAGAAGCGTTCAAACGTGGAAAAATGAAAATCGCGGATGACGGGGGAATCCCCGGCTACGGGGACTTCCCGTCAGTGACGCCCGTGATTTGGTTGTAATTATTATTTTGTCGCCAATCATATAAGATAATGTAACGATTGTTGTTAGATAATTTAGCTGCAAGTTTAGACATGTTTTAATTAGATTGGTTAAGTCTGTATTGCGCTACCTCTGTTCATGTACAGTCACGTTTTTATACATTGCAACGTTTGTGATAAAGTAATATATCGATCACCTCATCAAATATGCCACCGAAAATTCTAAAATTAACTAGAAATAATGTATAAGCATGCCATTATATCAAAAACATTTTTTTTGTAGAACTACACTTTCAAAATGGTTATAGAAAACGATCAGAATGTAAAAGTACAAGTTAGATACGAAAATTAGTATCAGATTTGCAAACCAAACAATCAAGGTTTTGTTCATGTGAAACATTTGTGTAAAACTGCTCAAAATCTGTAGAGCAATAAACAACTGATTGGGAATTCGACAGAATTTATTGTGAAAAATTGTAATTAAGTCAAATTTGTTGTATAAACTAATTACAGAATACAATTAGAGTATTTAACTGGAATATTCAGAAAAAAAATAAAACGACGATTATTTTTTTTGCCGTGAAATTTAATCACAAAGTTTTTTATTCTTACGGTAAAGAAGCAAACTTCTGCAAAAATATTTCAAAAGACCTTCTAAAAAATGTATCATCACACATTGATGAATTTTAAAGAGTCGTATTTAGAAGAGATTTTAACATTAGTCTTGGTCAAAATTGAAATAAAAAATCAGTACACCTATAATAAAATATATGGGGGTATCTCTAGTGAAAAATATCTTATTTCAAAGTTATTAAAAAAAATAAAAAAATTATTGTAATATATTTAAATTAATTATGCAACGAATAAAGTATTTCACCGCAGTTCCGGTTAGATATTTGCGGCGAGCGCGCCCCCGCGAGGCGCCACTGCGGAGCGCCCTGGGGAACCGCAAGCAAAAAGGCGCATTTGCCTGCGCTTTGACAGCAGCGACCGTGCCAGGAAAAATGCTCATATCCATCTCACAAAAGGGGAAGATTAGCAGACTTTGGGGGTGGCCGACACAAAGGAGCCGCGCATGGAACGACTACATCCGCTCGTGGGCCGGATATGTTTTACCAATCGCGTAAGTGATATCGGGGATTTGGAAAAATGACTTATTTTTTATTGGTTTATTTTATTCAAAGATGTATATAAAATAACGTTATTAGGTAAAAGACAGTTGTAAGCTCAATGTCAACCGTGCGCCCGAGTTCCATTTTTTTTAAATTTAGTATTTCGGTATTATTTATTTCTTACAGTTTTTGCTATGAAACTATGTATTTATATGGCATACTATGTTTGCCCTTCTTGAATATGGTGAAATTGTGATATATTTGTATGTTTCGAATTCCTTTATATATTATTTTAGAAGCGTAGGATGTAAAATTAATTTGCCATTATTACAATTTATAGATCTTCAAATCGCATGTTATCATTTACCATTATGCCTGTAGAAAATTAACAAAACAGAAAAATATTGAAAATGTAAAAAAATATAGATTACTGTTTGTGTATTATTATTATTTTCTAAGTAAAGTTACTTAATATTTTACCATTATTATATATTATATATCCTTTATAGTATATATATAATCTAATTATCATATACAGTACTAAATAAATAAAAAAATGGTCCTATTTATTAACTCAAAACAATTCTTTAAATATATTTTAGTTCTTTAAATCAATGGCTTTCATTTTTATCTAATATAAATAACGTCTTTATTAGATTGTTCTTGTATTAATACTATTCAATAGTTTCTTCATAAGTATATTTTCTCAAATATTTTGAATATATTTTAAAATTAAGTGTTATTAAAGCAACATGCGTCAATTACTGATATATTTATTTATTATGAAATTATCGAGAATACTGCGAAATGATGATATTTTGAGAAATATAAAGATCTTTGAAGAATTCTTATAAAATGTATTTTTATAAATAAAATTATACAAGGAATCTAAATTGTTTACAGCCATTGAATAAATAAACTAATAGTTGTTTTAATCCGTTACATTCACAGCTGCATTCAGAGGAGGTAGTACGATAATAGACATAACAATAACACTCAAAAACATTGTTTGACAATAGTTTTATGACTAGCAAACATTGTGTTTAAATTTCTTTAAACATTTTCCTGTTAGCGAAAAAATATAAATGCAAGGATCAGTGACTATGAACGATTTTATAATTAAATTTTAGGCAAAAAATTGTTTGCTAAAGAAACGAAACAACAGTCAATAATATTTAATTTATAAAATAAGATATTGTCATTTTTGAAAAATTTGAGGGTAACATTATTTGACAATAAAAGTTTTATGACCCCCAGAAATTATAAATTTTGAATTTTGTCATTAAAATTATAAGTATATGGATCAGTGACTTAAAAAATATTATATATTTAAGACTTTGACAAAATATTTTCGCCGACTAAGTGAAAATTAAAAAAAAAAGTTTTGTTTTCCAAAACACGTTTCGACCCACCATACATACGCTCATAAGACTTGCAATATAGTTGAAGTCAGTGTGAGCTTATTTATACATATTTAAAGTTTAATTTTTGTGACAGTATAGAATTATTTAGCACCCTGTATATGCTTGTTAGAAAAAACCAGTGTGTCAATTTTTTGCAAAATGGCGAAAAGTATAAAAATTTAAACACTCGTAACTCAGTAGGTTTAAATTTTAACGAAAAGATCGCTATACATGAAATATTTAAAAGCCTAAATTATATCCAAATAAAATATAAAAAAAATAGTTTTTTGCTTCAAAACAAGCGATGTATCAGTTCGATTGAACCCCTATACGAGCCATTTTGAGACTTTCAGAAGAGTTAACGCTCTTAACTGCTTGGTTTTAAAGATTAAAAATTACATTTTTAGTATCGTATAGAACTATACGTTCTGTATGAAAAAAATATATATTTTTTTACAAAATAGCGGCCAATGTAAAAATTAAAAGTGTCATAACTTTGCAAAATGAAATCCTACTGAAAAATGTTGTATGCATAAAGTGTTTAAAAGCTTAATTTGCATTTAAAAAAAACGCTTAATTATTTTTTCTTAATAAAAAACGAGTCTTACGGTAAATTGACCGGGCCTCCGTACGAGCTTTTAGGCGACTTGGCATTAGTTAACGCTTGTATTTGGTTCCTTTTAAAGATATAGCTTGAATTTTTATTACAAAATAGAGCTTTCGAATATACTTACTTAATTAAAAAAAAAAGTTTATTTTTTCCAAAACACGTTAAGTGTAAAGAGTATGTTTTGGAAATGTTACGAATCATATGATGTTATAAATTTTTGCAAAATAAGAGGAAACATATCATTTATTGGAAAGTGACCGTTAATAAAACATGCATTTATTATTATAGTCAGAAGCTTAATATATTTACTTTAAATTTAAATTTAAAATAAATATATTAAACTTAATTAAGTGCTAAATTAATTTTCATAAAAAGTCACATTATTAGTAAATTATACAGTAAAAATAAATTTGAAGATTTACTTAAGATTTTTGTATATGTTTATGTTCATTATATGCTGCATCTATATTCACATTCAGGATTAAGTCTTTAATTTTATTTTCTGCTGTATAATTTACTAATTACGTAACTTTTTATTACAATTAATTTACACTTAAATTTTTTTATTGAGCGTGGCATAACATATTTTTTATGTTTATTGATTCTATAGCTAGTCGCTAATTTTTTGAACTTAAACAAAGTACACAAGTAATACATATTTTTTGACTAAAATGAATAAATCACTGCCTATTTATTTATATAAACGAAATGATTCATTCTTCTTAAATTCTTCTGAGGCATTTATGTGTAAGTGGAGTATATACGACAGAATCTCTTCAAAGTTCATCGCGACTCGCTCGAGTTACGCGAGAGGAGAGACCGTCTCGGAGCCTATGTACATCCCTTTTAATTAAGTCCGGCCTCTATCTTTCTGCGATTTGCTTTAATTTCGCCTAATTTGTACTGAGATTTAAATGAAATTAAAGCAATCTCAAAGCTGCGGAGTTATCTCGATAATGTGTCGCGTCGGATGTCTTGGCAAGAGGGCCAGGACCGGAAGTCGGCGCAGGGTGAGCGGGCATGAGGGGGAACGGGAGGCGCAATCCATGTCTTCCTAATTGTAAAATTGCAAAACAGAGAGATGGGCGCCTTGTTAATTATTAGAGGATCGCAAAAATGGGGAGTCGTGGCGGGGTGTGCGACAAGCTGGCACTTTAATTACACTAATGGCCTCGGCCAAATGTTAATTACAATTGAAAATCCCGCGGAGGAATGTGTGAAATAATGGGGGTGTTTCGGCGGTGGGGGGTGGTGGCGCCAGATGATGCCCTGATGTATGGCGGTACACCCCATGGTGAATAAGGACACAAACTGCTAAAAAGTTGAGCAACAATCAAAGCGATGAATGTGCGGCTGTGAAGTCGCGCGGCTCACGTAATGCGCCCCTGGCTTTTTGGCGGTGGGGGGTGGCGGATTCGTGTTTCGTTTTATGATTTCAGCGAAATTAAATTTTCGTTTAGTTTTGTCGTGTTAATTATGCAGCTTGTATTTCTGGGCGAAGCTGCTTGTTTTTTGAGCTCTTAGTACGTGATACTTATTTATTACGGCACTCGCATCCATTTCATTGCATTTCTATCTAATTAGCTGACACAAACATAGAAATTTAATATATTAGTTTTAATAAACAGCAAAATAACACATTTACTGTGGCATTAAACAGTAATAGTAACAAACACGAATAAAGCTAGAAAATTAATTAAAAAAATTTTTATTAAGTACCTACTAAATAATAATTTTGAACTATTTGATTTTTAAATTTCAATGTCCTTAAAAATTTCAGATAATAATTTTAATATTCTAATTATGTAATTAATTTATTATCAAAACAAATATTTTTACAATATTTTCATATTTTTACTTTTCGTACTATAATATATAAATCGACAGATGTTAATTAAGATATGTTCTTTTATATATTATTTAACACCGGAATAAGATTGTATTAAAAAATATTTTTAAATACTTTGCACGGTTTTTTTCTTTGCAATTTTATTTTATGTCGGTGCGCTATTTTGATCGCATGCTTTTTACGGCACGGTTTTGTCTTTCGCGCTTTTGTTACGAAGACATAAAAAAGAGTTTTGAATTTGATAATGATAAATGTATTTTATATCTAATATGAGTGATCCTGACAGTACAACTATTTCACAAACATGTTTTTTATTTTCAAAACATTATTATTATCATTTAGTTTTACCATAATATTATTTTACGTTTTTTAAATAAGTCCTTATATTAAATAGCAAATAGCTTATTGGGGTTAAGCTAAAAAGGCTGCAAAAATATATGAAAAAAAATATATTCTTAAAATATTTTACTCAAAAAATAAAAAAATAGTTTTAGTTAATCATGAGTAACTTATCAGCAGCATAAACATGCTACAGTTTTATTGCTTCAAAAATATGGATAAGATTTCTTAAGTTACAAATTACAAACCGATTAACCCTGTTTTTAAGCTTTCATATTAACAATGCTTTTCACATTCAACAAAACGATTTTAGATTCGGCCAAAAGAAGAATTTACTATTTTTCTACAAAATATTTATTATAAATTTCTAAATATATTCTATGCGCTAAATGCTTTTAGAACAGTTTTCATTTTAAATTTATTTAAAATATATTATTAAAATTATAAATTTTAAACAACTAGTTGTATTATATTTATGTGGATACATATGTACTATTTAGATCATTAGGAAACTATTACGCAATGAAATCTGTAAATGTTATTTATCCAACGCACTATCCCAACCCCATATCAATGCGCATTTCTCAATCGGCCGCAGAAGGTGCCGCACAAAGGGACCCGGAACTAGCTGGATGAAGGGATGGGGCGTTCTCGGTTCCGGTTCCGGTTCCGCAGCCGGTCCGGCTCCTGATCAGATACGACCGCAAATTGTGGGACACAGAATCCGAGACGAATCCGCTAACCGTTTTCTTCACTCTAATGGTCGAGGTGTGTCGCTTTTTCAACCGATAACATAATACGTAATTATTCATAGTGATGGGTGGGTGGTTCGTTTTGCAAATATCTACAACTACCCCTTTGTGTTTTGAAAGGAACACTCGGACGAGTTAATTTCAGCGATAATTCATACGGGTAAAATTTAATCTTGACTGATGTGTGTGTGGGTGTTTTTTAGGGTGGGGTTGTGGGAAGCCGAAGGAAAGTGTACACGTGTGTTTCTGTGAAAAACAAATTGAAACAACGAGGGCGAAGCGTCTGGCTTCACCTGTCAGACGCTGTAACAATATCTGCGAAGCTGAGGGTAATGACGGCAAATAATACGACCATGAAAGATATGCACTTGTGGATGAGATGGGATATTATGGATGTATCTACGTTTGATGTCTAGTAGTCTGAAGCGCAGATGCACGCTGTGAGCTTTTGTGATGCATGCGTTTATCAGGATGAAATAAAACAGCTAATATTGCGCAGAAAAAATGCCAAAGCGAACGATAGTCTAGTAACATAATATATGAGTTATTGTTTACTAATTAATTCATTCTAATAATTCGATTAGTAAACTTTAACTATCAAATAAAATCATTTGAACTTAAAAAACAATAAAACAATTAATTACAATTAAGCCAAAATAACCAAACATATATTTTTAATATTATGACTTAATATTACCATTTAAAGTTTTTGTAGTGTGATTGACATGTTCTGCACTTGTCAGATATTCATAATTTAGTAACTTTATTATAAAAGCACATACAACTTTGTCTAGTTTATATTCATATTTTAAACGAAAATGTCAGTAAGATGCCTTTAGGATTTTGTATGTATGTGTGTCTGTAGTTTTTCTAAAAAATATACTCAAGATACATTGAAACAAATTGCCTCTATATTACAAGCCGCCGTCATTATTGCATTATTATTGCCGCTGGATGCGGATATACCGCCCAATAAATGGCTCCCACTTAATATCCGCCGATATATATTTTCTTCGGGTAATATTGTTTGTCGACATTATACATTTGGAGACACTTTAATTCGGAGTGCGTTTCGCTATTGGGGGCCAGCTCATAAATCAGTGCCTTTTTTAGCTTTCCCGCTCATAACGCACACTCGAAGATACATTTTTTTTATTATTGCCAACGCCAACTTCTCCTGGATTTATTTATGTTCGGCCCCCCTAAACAGCCATCGATGGGTATTAGCGCGCAAATTATATTGTTTTTTGAGAGCCATTTGGAAATATAATATTACGGCGGATATTGTCGACGGATTTGATATATACCTATATAATTTCTTTTAGGAAAAAAACACGCTGTCTTTGAATGGTTGCAGTAATTTATATTTAATTTATATTATTTCTACAAAATGTCATACAAAAAAGATACAATAGAATTAAGAAAGAAGACGCAGTTACAAACTAAAAATTATATTTTAAGTACTTTATTGTTCATAGTGTGCTTGGACCTTAATAAGATACTCACTCTCTTGAGAATTTAGGTAATAATTAAAAATGAACTGTATTTTTGAAATTCTAGCGACTTTCGCTATTAAAGCTTTCATATTTTAATAACAACAAGTGATAAATTTATTTTTATCTTAAAGCTGCTTGTTTGTTTGATTTCATTTTGATGTTTGTAAGGAAACATAAGTCCAAAAGCCATTGTTCATCGCATAATTCAATAACATTCTGGTAATTTTTATTAATATAAATTTAAATTTCTTCCCTCAAACTGCAAAATATTTCTAAGCAATCGATTTTTTGAGTAAATAAGTAAATCTTTGTATTCAGATTCCAGTTCTTAATGATAATCTGAAAACGCTTTGTAAAATTGTATTGGTTTCTTATTGGCAATATATAACGAACTATATGAACAGGTTCCATAAATAGTTTCCAATTATGATAATGTGTGAAAAAAAACATATTTATTTTTAAACTAATATTTTTCTTGCACATATTGTACACTTTAAACGAAAGTAAATAGCGAATGGAGTATGGAAGTTGCTCTCATCAAACATTGATCACGTGAAAAGCGCGATGAAAAATTCAGCAATGGACTTCTTGGAAAAAACTTAAGGATGTGAGGTACCAAGAAGGCACTCCGTTATCCCTAGGGTTCAGCCGTCATTGGGTTTGACCCTTGAACGTATATTCGACAGGAGTGACATCGGACATCTCGGTAATTATGTATCGTGCGCGAGGCTCACGCAATTGGGTAAATTTCCTATTTACTTAAACATATTATAAATTCTTACTATATTTTTTAAGCACTAAAATTATATATTAAAATCTTTAATGTTAAACATAATAAATGTAATAATAAAAAATATTAAAAATGGGCATAAAATATTATTTTTAAATATTAAACAACAGTATAAAATATGCATAAAAATTCAGAAAAAATAATTTATTATTTTTTTCAGGTTAAATCAATGAAATCTAGATTTAAAAGTAAAAAAATAGTTTTTGTATGTATTTTGATTTGTTAAAAAATAGTATGTTGTCAAAATATTCTAATTAATATTTATTAATAATAAATATTTATAAACATACGAAAACTAATAAACATTTAAGGTTTCACAGTTATAAACATAACATATATAATTATTAATGTATTCAAGCTATAAGACCTGATTTTTTATCTATGTTTTGCTTTTTTGTTATACTGTTACAATTAGTTGTTAGCTTATATACTTTATATAAATATTGTATATTAATAAATAAATATATTTAATTAAAAGTGTAACGTTTATATTTCTAGTAAAATGTAAATCGAGAAAATAAAATAAGCTCGGCGGAAAATGAAATGCCTCCTCTCTATCGGTGATTTGTGGCCCTTGCAGGAAATATTGTATGTCGAATTAAATAAAGTTTAGGGAGCACGTGGTGCCAGTCCTGCCAAGTGGAACTCGCTTCCTTACTTCGTCAGGGGTGGCTGGATCGTCGCCCTTCGGACGGTTCTTTACTGCGGACTCCTGCTTATTTGATAACCTCGTAAAATGTATTAGATATTGGCGAGAGAATTTTATAGGAAGAAAAAATATACGCGTCCCTCAGTAGATAATTTTAAGATAAAGTATACTAGGTAGTATGGGAGTTTTATTAAAGGCAATGTTTAATTATCGATTTTAAGTGACAATAAAAAACATAGTTGAATGAATATGATAAAACAATATTTAAAGTTCGAGAAGAAGAAAAATTAAATTAATCGGAATAAATATAATCAATTATTTTTAGAAGACCCGGAATTGTCGATTCGTCGGTGTTCGCACCTTTTGAACTTTTCTTATGGCTCCCTGTGGCGCATTTTGCATCTGGAAATGCATCTACCCATATAACATTCAGATAAAACAAGAACTGAAGCCCAGATACTATATACGCATAGACATTATACCGAAAGGATCGGTTACTTCAAAAGGTCCAGAGGCGGCCATTTGATTAATATTATTTTTATAACTAATGCAATACATCAAATTTTCGATTAATAAAAAAAATTCTAATGCAAAACTCAATTCTAATGCAATCTGGAACACTGTTTAACTTAAAAGTGTACAGTTTTATAATTTATTATCATTGCATAGTTCGTAAACATAAACCTAAAATATCATGAATATATGAAATAGGACGGAATTAATGTTAAATTAAAAAATCATAAAAGTACAATAATAATAAAATAATTACAAGCATGAATTACATAGAAAGTAAGTAAAACAAATAGTTTATGATATACATACATAAGTCATATGATACGCGATAAGAACAAGTGAGATAGAAATATGTACCTAAGCTTAACCCTTGATAATA
The DNA here is from genome assembly GCF_051122295.1 of Plectrocnemia conspersa. Lineage (NCBI taxonomy): Eukaryota > Metazoa > Arthropoda > Insecta > Trichoptera > Polycentropodidae > Plectrocnemia > Plectrocnemia conspersa. Next base: position 14,451,219 of record NW_028277172.1, read on the forward strand.
TAACTCTAAAGCCGATTTATTGGCGTAAATATATATAATATTATAGTATTTCGAAAAATACATTGAGTAAAAATAATGACTTTTCAAAATGTCCTATTTATTAATAATTTTTAAAGGTATTTTTTAATATTAATGAGTTTTTAGATTAGGTTGTAATATTTTTGTCATTTTATTTTAGGTTAGGTTTTAACAAAACAAGCTTCTTAAGATTTACATACATTCGTAAACACTTAAACGTAGAAATTCTTTAATTTTTTAATTTAATCCTTTAACTTAAATAAAAATTTTAATTCAATTCTTTAACTTGAATTTTTATTCGTTTATTATTTACTTTTAACTTTAATGTTAAATATAATTTCAAGAATCATTTATTACATAAGTTTGTATGAAGTAAATATTTTTTCTTCTCTCCATCTGTGTGTTGCTCATTTATATATATTTTTAATTGATCTATTTTTATTATATGAACCTGCGATATGAATATTACAATATCACCTACAATAACTCTTAAAAAATATTAATAATAAAGGTATAAAAATTAAAAATGCATTTAAAAACAGGTATTTTTAGCTTAAGGGTTACTAAAAGTATGTTAGAAACAACACTGTATATGTTTTATTAAAAACTAAGCACACATATAAAAACCGTACTAATAAAACCTTAACAATCATAAAATAAAGTAAAAAATATTAAAATAAAATAAGTTTTAAAACACACATTGAAAATCGTAGTTGCAAACAACTTTTCTAGTTTTTAAATGTGCATTTAAGACTTTATTAAAACATATTAAAAAAAATGTGTAGTGTTAGGAGTAAAATTACATAATTTTAAACGAGAAGTCAGAAGATATTCATTTTAGTTAAATAAGTGTATAAAATAAGGCACATAGCTATATTCTGGCATTATTCATTTTTATGTTGTATACAAATGATATTATGTTGTTTACAAATAATAATTATAGGATACGATATAATGAGAGAGTTATAAAATATATAGCATAGTGAACGCATAAACCAAAATTGAAATAGCAGCAAAAGTATATGTGCAAAAAATTTATGCAACGGAAAAACGATATTTTTTATAAATGCAAGGAAATTATATATTTATACTAACAGAAAAAAACAGATTAATTTAAGTTGAAATTTAAAATACAGTATAATATATACTGTATTTGGATAAAATATTTTACGTTTTCAAGAAAAACAATTTCTAGCTTGCTGTTTACATTTAATTCATAGTAAATCTACGTAGAAGGTTAGTAATTAATAGGTAGTTAAATGTATATCAAGGTTAAACGTTAAAGGGTAAAGTCTAAATATGCTTTACCACTTTCCATTTGTGTTTTTAAACATAAACTTTTTGAATTGGAATACATTCTTAATTACATTACAAGTACAGGTAAAAATTATATTTATGATTTGTTGACACAAAAAATTTCATTGTTCAACAGTTAAATTTTAATGCGTCCTTTATATATGTACATATACGTGAAAAATGTCTGTAATATTAATAATATCGATATTAGAAGCTAGAGATATTTTTTGATTTAACAATATTCAAGTAACTTAGGCTAAGCTTAAGGTAAACAAATTTAATAGGGTACTAAAAATTATAAACTTTTTTTCTAATATTCAGCATCCTTTACCAGTGTTGATGTTTGGGTTCATTAGGCGCCATGATTAATCTCAAATAATTACATTTGGATACGTTCGGCGAGATAAGGGTGGGGTAATGAATGCGTGGGCTCGCGCGACACATCCTTGTCAGTGCCCAGACCGGAGAGCTGACCCTCTTCAGACGCCGCCGACACACACAAAGGGCTATGCCCTCGGCCTCCAAGGGTGTCGAAAGAGTCTCTCCCGATAAACGCCCCATTATCGCCGTCACACGTCCACTGCCACTACATTTATCTCCAATCGTTGACGCGGACCAAACAATAACCGAGTCGAGATTCTGAGATAGTGCGCGGAATCATGAGATGGGTCTCTGAAGTCAGGATTTATAGATGGATTATGTGTGCGAGAGCTAAGTTGTGACGGGTGTCAAAATTCAAATTTTATAACGGCAAAATCGGATTTAAAAAAAAATGTATGCCATAGTGTATTAAAATAAAGCAGTTAGTCATTTTAATTAGCATATCCAAAGTTATGAAATATGTTAAAATTGCAGCAAATATTGACAGAGATTAACAGTCTATTTGCAGCAACATTATGATTGCAGTTTGTTTTAAAAATGTGATATATAATAAATTTAAGAAAAACTAAAAACGAATCATGGCAAGAAGTATATAGAATGTTTTTTTATTAAACGAAACTCTCAATTAGCAGACTTTTATAATGTTAAATTTAGAAACTCGTTATTAGGCAAAAAAAATGCATTTAATTCTTTAGCGACTATTGAAAAAATAAGTTTTATAAGTCAATATCATAAGTTTGAGACTCAGCCAAAAGTACCTTGTTTATAAGTAAAAAGAAAATTCTTGTGTAAGCATATCAAGTATTTTATAGCTGGTATTTATTTTGTTATAAAGCCGAAACATATAATAATTGTTGTTGTATTCAATGTAGCATTTAGTGCTTTAATACTTTACAGATAATTCATTTTTTAATGCAACAAACAATACATTGGTAAAGTAGCAATAATTATTATTACAATAAATAAAAAAAACATCTCATGTAATTATTAAATTTATCACATATTTGGAAAAATATATATTTTACCACCCATCTAAAACATATATGTTTCCGTATGATTTGTGAGAAAATAACACGTATATATATTTCAACGCGGATTTCTAGCAGGGAAAGTGAACTGGGGGGAAGGTCATCCCGGCAGGAGTGTTAGTCGCTTTTTATATAGGATTTATTTGCAGTGGACCTTGGCGACGATATATCCTCATTCTGAGGACCTGGTAAGCCACTGCACCCTGGGAAATAACCACGCTCGTTTGTTACTTTACAAACCAATCTATTTCTCCGGATACATATATATTGTATATGTACATACGTACATATATATCAAGAGAAATACAGCCACATATGCGCCAAAATTTCTAGTTGAAACCAAAAACATAATATTTAAACATAGTGAATATGTTTTAAACCATAAAACATATTTATCATTTCAAGTTATAATATGAGAAATGGAAAATCAATCACAAAAATGTTTTCAAACTTCTTAAAGTGCTTAAAAATACAATTAAGAAGCGTCAGAATAATGGGTTATTAAGGAAATAGGCAAAAAGCATAAAAATAAATAAATATTATAATATTGGAGCTGCCTCACAAAATCTGATTCTTTTGAGGACGCAGCCAGCGTGCAACAAATATCCTTTCATGCAGAAAAAAAAGTTGTTTCTTTGAGATTGACAATTTTTATAGAACGCTTAAGAAAAATGATACATTTACAAAATTACCTTATTTTTTTATAGTTCTGATTTGATAAAAAATGTTTTTTCTCAAAAAATAAAATTATTGCAAGTATTATAATTATAGACACACCTATACAATATTGACATCTATCAAATAGCAAAAACGTGAGTGATGTTTTTAACTAGTCTCATATATTGTAAACACATATACCTACAAGCATCTATAGAAGGGATCGTTCTTTCGCCGTAGGAGTAGAGAGGGCCAGTCACGTCCCCCTGTCCCTCTTAACAGCCAAAGTTTTCGCAGCGAAACACTGAATGGGACTCTGTGTGTCACATACATAGGCTCAATGTATTGTGCCAAATTTGTAAAATACGTCCACGCGATACGGCTTCCGGCGGGCGGCCTGCGGAAGCCGAGCTCACCCCTTAGCCCACCCTTTAGAGAACCCACCCCGTCCAGTGTGTCTTCAGCGATTCAATGCTTGTTCCTCCGGGATGGATCCGGAGAGAGAAGAGTTTCCGCGGCGATATGGAGTGAAAGACATTGCGGAACATGGCTAAGCCACCGGAGGGAGACATTATCGTTATCGTCTGTCGGGAGCCTTTTGACGCACCACCTGCGATACGCCAGCAGGTGTCGCCAACTGTTGTGGTGGTAAAGATCACCGAAACGTTTTGGTTACGTTGGTTAGTTTGAATCTTGTGTATGTGGTGTTAAATATACTTTAATGCCTTAGTAATGTTTTATGATTTAGTAGAGTGAAAGCGGAAGCAATATAAGTTCCTGGTTGTATCGTATTTTAAATTTAATAGTTATGAATATGTGCTCGCAACATATTTTTAATCAAATGCATGAAAATCTGTAGCTAAATCTATGTTGTGTTACTGTCTATTAATTTTTTTGTCTGAGTATCTAAAAGTTGCGCTAAAATGCAATAGAAATTTACTGCAGACATTCTGTGAAAAAATCACATCACTCAAATGTTTTATTTAAATATTTACAATAATTTTATAATTTCAATTAAATAATTTTATAACAAGTATAAAAAAATTAATTATGTTGCTCATTAAACTGATAAAAAATACTGTTGAATGAACAGAAGATAAAAAAATAAGAATATCCTAGACAACTACTTGTGTATGAATGGAAATGAATAGAACATAAACTTATTTACATATACATTCATGCTGTTGATTAAAGATAAACAATATTATATAGCAATGAATAGAATAGTTTGCTATTTTAATATGCATAGACTGATAAATGTTGATAAGAAATTGTATTCCTTCGAAAACAAATCTGCGTCTCATATGTTAGCAATATGTGTTATAACGTAATATTTCACCCACCAACATCGAATCGAACACCAACAATATTTTTTCGCGTCGTGGAAAATTTGCGAACGGACATGTTTTCCGGCCGTTTTCGGGGCATGTCCGAAAAGGGAAATTTATGTATCGCTAAGCCGCCCCGGGGGCACCGAGGAGAGAGCGCAAAAAAAGCACAGCAGCAGAAGGAAGGAAGAATTATGTCCCCCACGGGCTGATGAAGCAAATGCGATTGTAAACTTTTCGATGCTATGCAAATCGGACAAGTGAAAAGATAGACGCTGGCTGTTATGCCCCGCGGGGTTCTCGTTCTCTCCACACGCTGGCCCATGTCCGCTAGGGTTGAAATTTATCGCTGGGTCACAATGAATCCGATAGCATGCTGAAGCTTGCAAGATGAATCGGATATTTATAAGATGCTAACGTTAGAAATGCAATGTAAAAGTGCCTTAATAATGTCGATTTTATGCTATCTTGACTTATTATATTTGAATCGGTATTCTATAAAACTACATAGACTATTATGTACAAAAGTCATTTCGTGCCTTAGAAAAATCGTTGCAAGATCTTTGGCAGAATATGCTGTCATCTCATCACATTTAAGATATCTCTGAAGAATGTTTTAAATGTGACGAATAAAACCCCGTCTCTCTCGACTCTAAAGAAGCCTTCGCTCTGTGGATTCAGCTCTGCAGCTCCAAAACATATATTAAAAAAAGAACTTGACCAATGCAAAAAAAAGCTCAGCGAAGGCCGGTCTGTTTTTAACAGAAAACCTGACAATCCAAGGTTTAAAGAATCCGGAGTAGAGCCAAAAAAATTAGCGCACCTATCCGATTTGGTCGATGACTTGAACTCTGTCTGGCGTGGTTTAAGACCACTGATATCCGAAGCATCTAACAGAAAATAAGGACTTATTGGAATTTTAATTACATTAAAAACGTATGACTTATATAAATTTCATTTGATTAGCCAATGCTTTTTAAATATGAAAAAAGTTCAATTAGTCTATACCGTCAAGAAATATAAATATAATAGACAATTTATAGTGTATTTAAAATAAAAAAGTTAACTAAATATAAGGTTTAATATTAAATACTTTATTAATTAGTTCATGCTCTAAATACAATTTTAGGTTCAGTAAAAAATATTTTCCTACTAAATAAAACACTGTTTTGGACCGGTTAAATGAAAGATGTTGAAATTTGTTTTCGACTATTATTATTAATTAAATAGCTTAATAACACTACAGTAATTAATTTAAGTGAAATTAACCTTAGCTTTATTAAGTATGGGTGTATGAGATTTATTAAATACGTGTTTTTTGATACATATTTCAATTTGCATACTGGTTCACAATCCATCGTTTAACAGAAACCAAAATATTTTTTGTTGTGTTTTTTTAATCCCACTTTAATTACCCCCTGCCAACGCCTCTCGGCACACACGAGTGTCACATTTCGACAAAAGGGTCCGAATCGGTCCAAACTTTGCCCACCTTCCTGCCAAACTAGATTGCGGTCCTGGCACGCACGGCTGATCGTCACAGCCGGTGTGAAAGTAAGCTGACAGCCTCAAAAATTCCGGTTCCATTTTAAAACAGCCCTCCGCCCGGACAATGGGGTGGTGAAGAAGGTGGCGGGGGGTAGGGCCTCGGGATCGGATCTGTAATTTCCTGCATCCGCCGACGGGGTCCTGCATAGCGAAAATACACCCCCCAGAAAAGTTTTCGACACCCTCACTCCTGTTCCTGTTACCGACGTCCCACCACCCACCACCCGCTACGTTCCTGACTGCTGTTGGTTCCGTTGTTTCTGGACACAGATCGAAATAGAATTACAATAAAAATAAACACGTGTCGCCGCTTTGACATCGGATTGGCGCCAGATTGTAGCAAAGTGTGACCCTGTATTTCTAGAAAGAGGGAGAGGAATATTCTAGTTATTAGCACAAATATATGTTTACAAATGGTACTGCAAAAGTCTAAAAAAATATTTTGGGATATACTTACATACATAAATAGACTAAGAACACATTTTTATTATTTTTTAAGCTGTCTCAAAGCACATACATAAATGCATTTCGTGAGTCTGGAAGCAACATTCTTAATTTTAACGCCATATATGTCTTGTGCCTTTTTTTGTCACTCTCCCAGAGTTTCTAATAACCTTTCATAAAAACAGCTTTAAATTTGTTTAATAAAATTTATCAATTAATAAACACATTTACTTAGTGTGTTGAATATCATTAGTGACAACGAATGACCTTCTACATATTTTTCATCACGATTGCTACTTATTTCTGCTTTGAATTCACAATACAAACATGAAACTTTTTGTAATAAGCAACTGGGAAATAAGTTTCAACGGCAGTTTCTAATATATAATAATATAAACAGTTTCTAAATAGGTCAATAAACAATTTTGCACTTGACGATATTAGGAATTGACACATTTTAAACAGGCATTGCAAGCATGTTGCTTGATCTAATGGAGCTTTAATATTCATATTAACACAGCATCTAGTGAAATCGTGATTTATAAATTCAAGTGAAAGAAACATGTCTGATATATGAACTAGGAAGTGCACTTCATTATTCAACAATAAATCATTAAATAAATACTCTTAAAAATATTAAGATTTTGTATTAAAAGATTGAAGCTAAAAATACCACTATCTAACATATATGCTGAGAAAAAAATTACGGAACACGTCATCCAAGACACAAAAGAGAATCATGACCACGAAGAAGGATTACACAGAAAGTATAAAAAAGTTCTTGTAGCAAAAAATACACGTCGACGCGACCTAAAAGAATAATTTGTCACGCCTATTTTGTGGTATATTTTCTTTGATATGATACAATGAATTATTTTTTATCTTTTTCTTGTTTTATTTGTATCATTTTTTGTGAATTTGAATAATACTATGTATTGTTTGTTATCATTTTAATGCTTTAACCCTTAAATGCATGATTTTTCCCAATTCAAAAATAAAAATATTTTTTTTTCACTAAAATTAGGCTGAAAATAATTAAAAAAATATTTAGGCTAATTTATGGATTATATTTATAAAAAAATGCTTGTTGTGAATATGCAACATGATGCAGAAACCGGAACAAAATTTCAATGCATTTCGGCATTTTGCATCTAAACCCCTTGGTTCATTTCTACGACTGCATGTTTTGTTTATTTTATGCAACTATTACAAAAAATATAAATCAAAAATAAATAAACAATGGTAGACTGACATTTTTCGAGTATATAAATTAGTTTTATTTCGTTTTATATCCACTAGCACCAATGAAAACAAATGCTGAAATTTCCAAAAATGTGACACATCTGCACATTGCATTATCACGCGTACAGAGACATCTATTGGTATAATTTGAAAACACAATGTCTCGGCGTTTGTTACACATATTTAACACTATGCAATACAGTTCCTTTATTGAACGTACACTGAGCTATAAGTGCTTAAATAAATTGTTGCAGTTTTGCAACACCATGCATTTAAGGGTTTAGATAATCTGTTAAATCACGATAGTCCTAATTTTATTTCAAATATATAAATACATATCTAGTTGCTTCCAGAAATTATAAGTATCGGGACAACACTATTTAAAAGCTCGATATTAATGAATCACACAATATTTATATTATATAAAATATATAAATTTGCGTTTGAAAGAACTTTCTTGTATATATGCATACGTTAAGTGCTTCGTATTTTAGCATATTTTGGTAGAAAATATAAATAGGTTTTATATTTTTTATAGTATAATTTAAAAACCAAGCAATAGATTTATTTATGAGTATATTAGTAAAATATCTATTCGTAGTTAAAGTTTTTTCAAAACAGACACTACCCTCAAGTTTCTTAATTACCGAGATTAGACTTGAGGAAATATATGTTTTACTGCTTATACTTTTGCTTGTAATTTATCGTTGTTTAAAATTTGTTATTTAAATATTTTTTTGCCATTTCATAATAATTAAAAAGTAAACACTTATATAACTGGTATCGTATAAGTATAAAAATTATGTTTAATTGATATATACTTATTTTTTCAAAATCTTTAAAATAACCTTTCAATTTTTAAAGTTTTAGGTAAATTATTCAATATCGGCGATATGAATAATCAATATTAACATGTTCCGTTCAGTATACTCTGCATAAGCTTTATAGTCAGTAATATATTTTTATTTTTATTTATTGTATATCATATGTTGCATCATGACAGTTGTTAGTTCAATGTGTTACTGCTGAATAAAATCAATCAACTAATAAGTAAATAATGAGACACGACACTGAAATTCAGGTCTGTAAATCAGTAGTTTAAATTTTATTAGTTATAAACTGATATTACAGCTTACAAGTAATATATGTCACAATATTTTATCTAGCTTAATTTTATTTTAATTATTCATCACGATATTTATCGAAGAGATTTGGAAAAATATAAAAAAACTTACTCAATAGTGATCGTTTGGAACTTTTTTATTTAATAATCACTAATTTCAATTCTTTAGAGACGATTAAAATTGAAGAACAGTAAGTGTAATATGAGATTAGAACACACGTCTTTCAGGTAATAGCCACCAACTTATACCATTGGTCTATTGTGCTAGCTATAACTATTAATTAGACCTGACCAAAAAGCTAAAATTTAAAAAATAAAATAAACCAATAATATTATAGATTTAAACAATTTTGTGTTTTTAAACAATTTTTTAAACAATAATTTGTATATAATAATATCATTTTAACCCTTGTGATAAATTAGTAGTAGTTTTGGAGCTATGGATATGAATGCACTGAAAGAAGATATAAGCAGATTTTCTCAATAATAATATTTTGTAAATTTAATATTTAATCAAAATTAAAATATTTAACAAAAATAAATAAACAATATTAACACGAATGATAATTCATATACTACTTTAGGTATTTTATATTTATACAAGAAAAAAGTAAGTGGAGTTTATGTGGATGTAAATCGATTTGATTTTATTGTATTATCTATCGTTTATGTATTATATGCATGTATAGAAGTTAATTCTATTACGTTACGCTTCTATGTATGCCTTCGCCCTTTCAAAGTAAATCCTTACTAGATTCTCATAATGCATATAAAACAGAGTCTCAGAGTCTCCGAGATTGAAAACATTCGCTTTCATAATTACGCATTCAAAGCCGTCGTTCGTTGGCCTGTTACACGTACCGGCGCTAAGTATCGAAAGGGTTAGAGTTGCTTTACAAGGGTTCGGGGCCAAGCGAGCCTTGTCTGCATTCTCATTACACGGCGACTCCTGTTGTCGAACAATCAATAGAATTAATTTTGGTTTGTGTCCCCCGACGTACCCCCAACCCTTGGAACGAGACCCTCTAGCTAGCGGGCGGCAAGGATAACGTCTGGGTTACTTCTTCCGGCAGTACCCACGGCACTTCTTGATTGCCTGATTGCAACGCTGATTGCCCTTTCAAGTATTATGACCAAGAATTAATTGGTCTTTCATTCAATTGTGTTTTCATGCTACTAAATAAACTGACCACCATTTCGTTCAAAAGGGTTAAAAATATTAATGTAGATATTTAAAACCTTCGTTTCTTTCCACTTAGCACTTGAATAAATCAAATGCTCATATTTACAGTTTAGTATAAACATTATGCGGATAAAATCATTTCAAAAGCCCATTATTGAATATATTGTCCGACTAGAAGTCGTATTTATACTATTTTATTAACGGAAGATGTGAAAATAATTTTGCATGGAATTAATTAGTGGATTTTAAGACACAAAATTTTATTTGCTAAATAAAATACTTGGGTTTAAATCCCACACGTATCCTTATGTTTTTCTTTCTTTTGTGTCTAATATATGATAATTAGTGATTATTATATAAATATAATTCCAATCTATCAACGCAACTTCCTGGATTTTCCTCGTGGAGGAATGTCATGATGAATAATCTAAATAGAATTTATAAAACTCTTGCTAACAGACATCTTTTGATTTTAAGCTAACTGATAATAGTTTATAATTAATTAAATAGATACCGCTGATCTACAGACTATAAATTAAGTATGGTATCTCAAGTAGTTGTTGATCGTGTTTGGCGCGTTTTATAATAGACGACTCTTATCGACCAGCAAGGTAGACCAGTGGTATAAGTCAGTGACTAAAATCAGAAAGACCTGAGTTCGAATCTTATATAAACCATATTGTTTTTCACTTTCTTTTGTATCTGGAAGAACGGAATTAGTAAAAATATCGATCATCGTAGATTAGGTTTTCTTAGATTTTATTTTTACAGATGAATATCGTGATAGATAAATAAAATAAAATCGAACTAGATCGTGCATTATATTATCATTAACTGTAAGCTATAATAATAGTTTATAGCTATAAAAATAGTTATTGCAAGTCACTGATTTACTAACTTTTTTAAGTGTTCACTCACTAAGTATAATATTTGTTGATTGTGTTTATTTCGTTGTGAAAATTTTTAAATAAAAAATAATCAAGTAATCTTGAAAAAAATCTTTAAAATCTTAAAAAACCTGAAAAATATTTTTTTATATTTAAAATTTTTAGATTTCTGAACCAATTCCATCCTTATTATTTAAAAAATTATTTAGTACTTATACTTTATAAATTATATATTATTATCGTTATTATTATAATTAAAAGGCAATCAAAATAAAATAACTAGTGTATCTTGCTAAAATTTATAAATCAAAAATAAATATAAAAATCGTTATTTTTATCAAAAATTCTTTTTGAACCACATGTTTTTGTATCAAGAATTATGAAAATAAGTTTTTTTTCCTCGGAAATTATAATATTTTTATTTTATTTTAAGAAATTATTGAAGAAAAATGCACTTGGTTTGATATGTATGAAAATATTATATAATTATCCGACAGTAGCGCTTAAATCATTTTGCCTAAAATCCAATTCATGGATTCGATTTTTACATAAACATGTGTTTGTAAGTTTAAAGTAATTTTATTTATAACAAATCAGATCGTTAACTTTAATTATATTTTATTAGCATTTTTTAATATTAGTTAATTAATTAAAAAAAACATTTATTTATTATGTCACTATATAACAATATATTATTTGCATTATAAAATTATAAATGAAAAGTTTGTTTAACTTTTCGACAAAATGTCAACTTAATAGTTATATTCATTTGTAGGTAATATTTTACGTTTTTTTAAATCTATTTATAGTTTATTAATGATTTCGTGAAATTATAAAAACAGTGCAATGAGAATTACAAATCAATTTGGATGTTTTATGCTGTGATATATATTACCACTTTGCTTACTGAATATGATTTTAAAAATTGAAAATAAAATATATTTATCAGAGTAAAGCAGAATCAATTATATTTATAAATTAAAGACAAACTTTATCACAGCTTTCCTAAAGTTAATAGGGTTTAATTATAGAGTTGAAATCATGTCTTAAATACATGAAGATACACCTTGACCCAAAGCTCATTTTACAGCAGTGCTGCAACATATTATATTATTATTAATGGTCTAATTTGAGCGAATTTGTTTAAAATAAAACAATATTTATAACCAGTTTATAAATATCTGGCACAGAATTAATACTATTAAAATTTCATTCTGCATTTTAAATATATTTTTATTTATTTAATTTATACTGCTTTGATTTTTTAACGTATATTATATTTGCTCTATAATATATTATCAAAGAATCCATACTAAGAAGTATGAAATTTTGCACTTTTCACTATGAATAAAAAAGAATTATAGTACTTTACAATTTACATTATGCTGATTTAAACATACTACCAATTAAGAGTGTCGTAACCTCAAACCCACAGCAGCACGTATATAATCATACACATTGCAAGCGCGGGCTCAAAAGGTAATGCCAAGATATGGAGCACTCTCCGGCTTTTGGATTTCGGGAATCGTTCATGCACGAGAATTACCGAGCTATGAATCTAATATATTTTCTTGGTTAGGCAGCAGCCAGCGACTTGCACCACTAATCCCCGCGGTCGAGCAGCGCAAATAACCTGGGGCGCGGCGTGCCGGGTATAATTTGCCGAAACACTGGTCTATTATGGCGTTCGTTCGGCTGGAACTAATTTCCACTGTTCCACCCGAATGTGTCGGCCGAAAGGAGAGCTTTCTTGGGTCGTGCCACCCACCCACGGCTTGTAGGGTGGCCGCAAGGCGATGCGGCTACATCTCGGCCCGAATCTAAATATTAGATAAACACTGTGTTAATTCAGAGTGCACTCTCTACGGGAGAGCGAATTCGATGAGCCTTTGTGTAGTCGGGGTTGTTTCGGTTTTATTTCAAGTCTGTGTATAAGTATATTTTGAGATACTCTTGAAACATTGTTAAAACCGATTTTAAATAATATATTTAATTTGTATAGTGCCACTTAATTAATGCGCTGACGACAAAAAACATCTCTTTTATTGATGAGGTTTAAAGTAAATCAGATCAATTTTAGTATAGTTTGATATAATCAAGTGTCACTCATTGTGGAATTAAAATTATATTGTATAAAGCACTACTGACGTTTTTCAGAAAAAAGAAAAAAGAGTAAATATGAAAGGTTATTAATATTATAGTTTTAATATACAAGACTAGTAAAATACTTGTAATTTGTTTTCAAGACTGATAAGTAAGGGGTTGGTTTAGAGATCTGCTGCAGCTCATTGCAAACTTGCTTCTGTTTGTGATAATAACTTTATCCACAAACAAAATTATTGTAAATTTCAAGAGTAAAAGTCCATTTATCGTTACTCACAAGTTCATAAAAAATGTAACAAAATCATTTTTTATCCATTTAACAAATTACAAACTAATTTAAAAATCCAAAGAAATACACAGAACTGTTTTTTTATTTAAAAAATAGCAAAAAAAAAATTAAAAAAATCTTGCGCGTTGGGTGCTAAAAATATTTGTATGCAGTAAGAATTATAATAAATATTAATTAAATTAAAATATGAAAAAAATATATAATCTAAATTCAGAAATAGCTTTCGTTGTTTTGATTATTATGACAGAGAAAAAAATAAGGCCTGACTATTTTTATAAGAATTGTTGTAATATGGTTAAAGCACATACAATAATGTCAAAGTCGCAACTTACAAAGAAAAGGGCGGTAGCAGTTTTTTAGTTTTAAGTATATTTAATTTACTGTTATATTGATATATATAGCGACATAACAAAACAAATATTACAAATATTATCAGAGCTTAAAAGCCGTCAAACAGACAATAGCCAGACACACTAAATGCATAAGACAATAATGTCGTATTCGCAAAACTTCCTAATTGCATAATACACCATATATAGTAAATATTTAAATCACGTTAATAATGTCTCTACAATAACATAAAAAATAAAAAGTTTTTGAACACCAACAAAATAATATTTTGAAAGCTTTCAAAATAACAGATTTAAAAAAAACTAAATCTAAAACATGATTCTGATTAAAATAAGCGACAAAGTGCTAATAAATAATTAGATTTTTATGGATAATAGATGCGGTTTCAAAATAAATACGGAAAAACGTAATAATTTGTATCTGCAGCAGGTACTCATTGCGATCGCATTCCACAGGCATCTTAAATTTTATGACTGAAAACGTTTATATACATGTATTACTGCTGATTACGAAAAAGTGTAAGAGATTCTGATTCATGCGGGATTCATTCAACTTTTACTTTTTGTTCATCCGATTCAATCTAAAGTCAAGCAGGATTTGACTTAAGATTTAAGATAATATTTACAGCTAATCTACGCAGATCTATACCGCAAAGGTTATCCAAAAATACATATGTACGTCTTTCCTACGACCTTCCTATATGTTTAAATTTTCCGTCTGATCTATGGAAAGACAAATATAATTAAATATGCATATAAGCTATTAAATAGTTTGTGGTTTAAATGTTATTTTTTCTCAAAATAAATAGCTCGGAAATTTTGTAGTAAGAGGATTATTATTAACTGTTCAAAAATACATCTTCACATGAAAATAGTAAGCTAAAAGATATTGTTGAGCACAGTCAATATTTTTGTATCATAATCAATGTTACTGATTTTTATTAAATCACACACATTCATTCTAATAATCAAATAATTTTAAGCAAATAAGTTTTAATATTATATAATAGTAAAGTCTTACTCAAGAACCATAGCGATATAATAAAATAAAAGTTTCCAGTTGTTCCCGTGAAAGTCTATAGCTAAATATAGATTTTAAACGACCGTTAAACTGTTCAGTAAATGTTACCAAATTATGTTTCACACCGAACTTTATTTGTTGTACTTTTTAAAGTGAAATGAACATGAAATATAAGAACAAATAAAACTCGAATATTCTTTGACAAAAAAAAAATTTTTAAAGCATATATTTCGTAGCATTGAACTGGAACGAGATAATCACATGTCAATTAGTTGTTTTATACATCATGCGTTACTCGTGAGTATTTTATTGACGCAGCCATCCTTACTTAAAGTTTGCATTAGAAATGGAAATTCTAATTTATTAGCAAGTCTCACCTCCAAAACCCATCGATTGGTCGCACAAGATCCACTCGTTTTCCGGGATGAAGTGATAAAGAGGGACCGGAGAGGTCATCCGGGGCGACAAAATGGTGATGTCGCCCGCCACTTGGCCCCATTACACCACCATAAATCTGCCCGAGAGGCGCCTCCCGATAAAGCACTGGCTTATACCCTGAGAGTCGAAAAGGGACGGGCGGGTGGGGTGTAGCTGAACCGTGTAAGTGCAAGGGTGTAAGGTGCGCTGCTTTATTTTTCTCCACAACCCTACCCAACCGTGCCGTGTATACACACCTCTGCCCGGCGCGACCCCACTCGTTTGTTTGCGGAATCGGATTAATCGAAATGGTGGATTGTGTGTGCTTTGGAAAGTGAAATATGGGAATGCTAGTCTTTAATTAACGCTATTCACTGCTGAAAATATTGGGGAGTAAAAGATTTTTTATCTTATTCATATCCTTTTTACAAAGTTCGATAAAATTTGCCAGAGTTATCAGAGAAGTTCATGAAGAAGTGGTTTAAAAATAAATACTCCAAACCTATATTTACATAATCTATTTCTTAATGTTTTATTCTTGGACCATTAATGTTATTAATAAATTTATTCATATTTCCAAATTTATTATTTTCGTGTGTGTTTCTTAAAAAATATTTTATTGTAAGAAACCTTAATTAGATGTTGAAAATACTCGATAGAGCATTAAAGTAGGTGTTATATTTGCTGATAGTCGCTAAAAGACTAAGAAAGTACGTGATCTACGTCGCGTCGCTTGACACTCCGTCTAGTGACTATTGTTGCTATCATTGTTCGCCAAAATGTAGTCATAGAAATGAATATAATTTTCATAATATAATTTTATTTTACTATTTTACTGATATTTGATTTAAGTTAAATACTATTCTTATATTTTATAGTCAAATAAATATCTTTAAATTTTGCGACTTCAAAAATGTTTCTCCCTACACCCGAGCGAGACTCATGGTGTGAGCACCGTATGTACAGTGTGCATTGTGAATACATTTGTATAATATATAATTATTTAATAATAAAATTGTATAATATAATATGCATTATTACAATAAATTATTTTTATTATATTTATTAAAAAATAGCAAAAATGTATCATCTTTGAGTAATTATGTGAATTCCCGTATACTTAAAAATATATTTGAGCACGTTTTATATACGATTTTCATGATTAGGGAGAAACGTGTCGCACGTAACTGTAACTCAGTAATAAAGATGCATCACGATTTGCTTTAATAAAAATATGAAAATAAAATTATTTATTGTGAACTTTATTGCATGACAGAAATTGTGATGTTTTAGTATAAGTTAGCATACAACCATTACATTCTAACTATTTTTTTTAATTGATATTTGAAGTTTATAGCAATATAATCAATCCCTTTGATTTATTATTTATTACAGAATTACACACACTGCAAATCACAATTTTACACTTTAAAGATACAATCAATTTATTTATATTGAATATACAATATATTTTTCATGCTAATGTAAGTTTAGAAATTAAAATATTATGTTAACTATACACATTAAGTTTTTCGTGTAAGGTTTAATCTTTTAAATATCGTCAATTTTTTTTGATTAGTTTTGATAGAAATCATTTTTTAACAATTGCATCAACAAAATACAAAATTTTTTATTTTCTTGCTGTAATTGTTTATGATTAACTACGATACGTAATATAAGTAAAATTATTGTAATGTTGAATTTGATACATTTGAATAAAAATTAGATTATTAATTAAATTAAAAAAGTTATAATGTATATTTTATATTTCGTTTTTTTTTGCAACTGTTTCTTTAAAGTTGATTTTATGGTTAAAAAATAACTATGCACAGCTTTATATTTATAATTTATCTTTCATCAAACAATAATCATTTAATTTTGTCAAAAAGCAAAATTAATAGGCTTATCTTATTATCAAACTAATATTATTTTTAAGATTTTTAAAATGTATATACGTAAGATAAAAAAATCTGATGATTATAAAAAATATTTAACACCCCATAAAAAACTAATGAATAATATGATATAATTTTTGGTAGTAAATATGGATTCTTAGTTAAATCTAAGTTAAAAAAATTGCGTTATAAATCAAATTAAAACTGCCAACAAAAAACTAATACTGAACTTTGAATTTAATGATAACAAGAGCAATACTTTCATGAAAAAATATGTAACGCACTTTTTTGTAAATTTATTAAAAACCTAGTTCAATTTTTCTACTTTCGAGAAAACTATTAAAATTTTAAAAACATCGGACGCAAAGTTTTCTTAAAATGCGTTGACAATGTACTTCTATAATCGGTTAAAAATATTGTTTGTTTGCAAAAAAATGCCTAGTCAAGAATTCTCATTTTTCGAGAAATCAACAAATTTATTGAACCAATTTATGCTGAAAATACGGTTTGAATAAATATTTTTAAATGTTAACAAACACTAAATAGAAATAGTGGGTCCGTGCCAGATGTTTGAAATATTTATGCTTTCTTGAAAGCTTTTATTAGAGGTAGAAATAATGTTAGAGCAACAAAAATGCTTACAATTTTTTCAACAGCTCTAATTAACCATATTTTTGCTCTAGTAGTCTAAGAAATAAATTAATAATCAGGTATTAAGTAACCGCAAATTAGCAGATAATAAAAAATTATGGGGGCTTTTCACAAAACAACGTTTTACAATTTGCTTATAGGCGAACTTAAATGTGGTTTTTTCAATGATCCAAAGAAGTTTTTTGTTTATTTCTTGTTCAATATCTGAAAATTGTAAACTAACAACAGCTATTATTTACAATTATTTTTACGATTCGGATATAAATATGACAGCCCAAAATTCTTTAATATCTCGACATTCTTCCTTCAATTATTTGCGTCCAATAAAACAAATCATCATTTTATTGAAGTTTCTTCTCTTCAACGATCATTTAGTTTCTATTTTTAAATTATATGAAGATATCTACAATATTATATTGTTATTTTTCAAAAAATCATTATGCCTATTTATAAACATGCAATTTTAATGATTTTATCTTTTTATAGCAAATGTTTTAACAACTATAGTCTATAATAATAATATATTGTTAGAGTGAGTATGAATTCAGAATTAACTAAACTCTCACTGGTAACTTTTTAACATTTTTATATTTTACAATGTTATTAGAATAAAATAAATAGAATTCGACAAGAAACAATGGATTTTATGGTAGAACCCATCAAACAGGGAAATAGGCGCAGTCCAAATGCAAGTCACCGTGAAATAAAGTAAGCAACCGTCCCATGTGATTGGCTTTACATTACTTCTTGATCATTTAACACGAAAACCTAGCACAAAAGAGTTCCATCGCGAGGAACAAGGTCCCCGGAATTATGTTAGGCGATCGTAAATAATACAAGGGGTCCTACTCTCTCTATCTATCTCTCTTTTTGTTTGTGTTTCGCCAATAAACTGTGATTGCTACCTACTACCCTACCCGATTGATCGGGACGATGGGATGTTTGCCCATTTTTCTGTTTGCCTGTTTGTTTACTTGTTTATCTGTTGTCCGAGCCTAGTGTCACGCGAAAGGAGCACGCTGTTTAGAAGGATACATAGCTTTTATTATTTTTTGCATTCGTGTGTGTTTGAAAATCACTATAGGGATTTTTAAGTATATCGGGTCAATTTTCATATACGAATTTACAACATATAACGAGAGGTAATACATATATCCTAATTAGTGGGATCCGACGTGTGGATCCACCTCACGCACGCTGGATAATGGAATTTAGGCAGTGCATTAGCTGGTGTGTATGTTGGAGCGAGGAGACGCAGACAAGAATTCGTTCGTCCTCATCAGCTGTCGTGGTCCATTACCGGCGTAACGAATGAGACTAACTGGGGTGACCGTCTTCCGGAGCAGACATGTAGCTCCCAGGGGTTGAAAGCTAAATTATTAAGCCCAAGAGTCTGCGACCCGAAGACGCATGCACCGATGAACCCTTTGTTTTAATCCAATATACACGGCATATACCCATGGCATATAACCGACGACGCATCGTCCCTTCGGAGGCGACGTGCTGGTAATAAGGATCAGTTGAAATTATATGATCATAGATGAAACCTTTTGTTAAAATATTATGTCATTTTCTCGATACTGTTTACCATCAGTTTATTTTTTGATATCGGTATGACCATTTTGGTTAGAAAAAATCTACTAAATATGTCGGAATAACTTTTGAGAGTAAGTGGAGATTCTCTCTGCACATAAACCACGTCTATGATTCTATGACACAGTTCGTAGTATTATTAAATCGGGATTTTACTTTAGAATAATTAAATAACCAAATACTCCCTCTTATTTGAAAGAGTTTTGAGATACCTTTATAAGAGGATATTAGGTTATTAGCCGTTCTTGCATACCAGTACCTTTTTTTATGAGCATTGGGATACGATTTGCTATTTGCGGAAAGTTGTATGTTGCTTAGCATTTCTTTAAACTACTGAAGGATGCTGTTGACAAGTAAATTATTCTCGAGAAATTCCAGTTTTGAGTTTCAGAATGTTTTTGAAAATCACGTTCGCGTCCTCTTCTGATGCCCAATAAAAACAGGACTTCCACAGTAGCCTACTATGACCGCCACCATTCAACTTATTAATATGCTGACGTTGCACATTGATCGGCTTAATGGTCAATTATTTTTTTTATTTTATATTTTTTTTCTTACTATGTATTACTTTTTTATCTTACTTGTATTATATTTTTTGTATTGTTTTATTACTACGTATTATTTTTTGACTACCGTAACGCATTTTGGTACACTGTTAGGTCTCGATGATCATAAAATAGTTTTAAAAAATATATGAAAAATTAAGATGCATGTTATTATCTAATATTTGACTTTCTGGGTTTTGATTTTTTATTTCTCACTAATTAAACATATGCGATCTCTGTCTTAATAAATTAGCTAATCTTTTGAGCATTCAAGTGATTATTATATAAAACCACAAAAAAATTATAATGCTGATGAGACACAGACAATAATAGAGAAATATTAACAAGGATAGAGCCGAAGAAGTAATCTATAGAATGCATACTTGTATATCACCATTTATATATTTTTTAAGAAGTGACTTCCACCTTTAACAGTCGCATGCAAAACTTTGTCAAGAAATTAAATTTTCAAATTGTTCCCCCGCGTCATTAGCGTTTGTGACATCGCCTTCGCGTTCTTCGTCACGAAAACAATTTTTCATATTTTCTGCATGGCAAAAAATCTCAAAATTCCTCCACTCGCTTTGTTTATGTCGCACGGCTTTTTTTACTATCGGGCCGCTCCACCCAAACAATCCAAAGTTTCCGGAAAAGTGCAATTATTATGGAAAATTTTCTTGCAGAGTGGCAAAGTTTTGGAGGGCAGCAAACTCGCGTGAGATCCAGACCGGGTTACTGCCGTCGAGCGCGGAACTAACTTTCCCAAAGTAAAATCGATAAACGGCATTTCCTTGCCGAGAGAGACTTCCTACTATACAACAGCAGTACTCGATATGAATAAAATATTATAATTTTATTTTATTAAAACTCTCCCGCTGCAGCTTTTCAGGCATGTTCAATGTGTACATGTAATTCATTGTCGTTCTTTATTGATTAAGATAAATATATACGCTTAGCTATACTTATTTATGATCCTTTTTTTAATTTAAGTGCTTGATTATTTTTCATCATGTTTGTATGATATTTAAAGTGATAACAAGGCCATTCATGTTATTTTTATCAAAGATATACGAGATTCTAATGTATTAAATTTTTTTAAAATTGTTAAAATGTATATCAACTAAGTTTGGATACAGAAATGGTATTAAAGACTTAAGATAAAGTAAGTTAAATAAAAAAAAGTTTGGTCGTAATGATAAAAAGGAGCTATAAATAAATAATAAATTTCACCTGAAGTAGCTTACAATATAAGAGATCGATGAACAATTGTTAATTCTAACATTGACAATGATGACGAAAAATCTCTTTCGTTGGTAGAGATTGAATACAAAATTATATTTAATCGTTAAAAAATCATAAATATGTTAAATTCTCAGAGATAACAGCAGCAAAATGTGATGAGACGTTCATTGTTTTAAAGATACGTCAAAATTAAACATATAACTGAATATTTATTTATAGAAATCGTAACAAAAAATTGTTATATGAAAAAATTGTTATATGTTATATTAAATGTCAGTTTAAAAAAATAAAAAATATAAACAATATAAAATCTAAATTGTCAGTTAAAATACACAGAAGTATAAAAAAAAAATTAAAAATCGCAAAAATTAAAAACTGATTCCTAAAAAATCATGTTTTTTGAATTACAACTAGGTATCCTAACATTTTGTATTTTACATTCAACTTCGTATTATTTACATGTATCCAGATAACTTATTTAGTTTCTCATACTTTTAATGTTAAGAATTTTATTTTATTTATTTAAAGATATTTAAAAAAATATCAAAATCTAGAACCTTACATGTAACAATATATAAATATAATAATTAGGTATAAAAAACATTATTTAAACAAGATTTTAAGAGAATATATAGTATGAAAGGGGATCTGAGTGCTCCGGAAGCTCGCACCCAAGAGAAAAAGGGATCTCATTATTTTAGACCATCGACCCTTGAGACCAGTTTCCGTTTTGTGCAAATTAAAATAACAGACGACATGTGTTGCCAAATGACGTCTCAAAACGTTCTTGTTTAATTATTTTTAAAATTTTTTTAGTTTTTGATTTAATAGCATATAAATGTAACAGTACATAAAATGTTATTATTTAATAGTAAAAGCAACCACTAAAAAAAAACTTTGTTTATAAAAAAATGTTACGATTTAAATAAGAATATTTATTAAAATTAAAAATGTAAAATAATTTTTATCAAAAGTTGTAATAGCATATTTATTTATTTTTAAAAATTTATGTAAGGAGCCTAATTTACTGACTTATTAAGCTCACTAAGCTTACTGGCAAAAAAAAAATATTACTATAAAAAAAATAGCAATGAAATCACACAAAATAAATATAAATTTTATCTCTGCTAATATTTCGTTCATGATTCGGATTTAAATAGTTTAATGTAAAGTTAACAGTGTATGCAATGCTTCAGCGTATTTGGGTCAAAAAACTAGAGGCATGTACATTTATGAGTAGGACAATGCGTTAATTCATCGGTGCTTCGAATAAATGTGATTTGTATATACGCTCGGCAAATTATATATAAGATATATGACACACATATTAGATTGTTTTATGATAATATGCTTAATTAAAAAAAAAGCTATTAGTGGCATTTCGAAGATTACATAAACGTGGTGGAGCAGCAAACCGCACGTCTGGTCGCTAACGAGATGCTTTGTGAGGAGTTTCGAGAGGGTCAGTCGAGGATGAGATGACCAGGAGGAAAGTCCTCTTAGCCCCCGGCTCTAAAAAAGGACCCCCTCTTATGTGCTACGGCAGCAGCGGCACGGAAGCGATTATTAAAACGTCGTTTTATCTAAAATTATATTAAAATAAATAATATTGTATACTTATAAATCTGTATTAAATATATGTATAAACCTAGTCTATCGAGCCTCAATTACGGGATTACATTTGAGCTGACACGAAGCAGTCAGGAGGGTAAGGATTATTGCTTGTCAGTTACTTTAATAAGTCGACGAAGTGAGGATCACCGAAGTGTCTCCAACTTCCAAGTTAAGCACTTAAGTTTATGCAAATCGCAAGTGACCGACAAGTGCAAGAGTCCTTAGCACCCAACTCGAATTTAACTATCGAAAGTCGCAGACCAACCTTTGACTCGTAATTGATTTGGGCCCGGGCGAAGATTCAGCGGTTTTTAATATTAGGTGATGATGTTAAAACGCTTATATTAGTACAATATTTTCGAAATACTTAGCTAACCTAATAGATTTGTTATATATAAAGACATTCAAATATAAGCATTTTCTTAAGAGATGTTTCAAAAAATATTGCCTAAGTCACATAATCTGTGGAAAAGCTTCATATAAAAAAAATCAATAGACACATAACTAAATGGTGCATCACAGTATATTAACGTAAAATGTAAAATGGTAAATTATATTCAGGTACAAGTTATAGACTATATCTTTTAATAAAATGAGCACGGGATCTAAAAGTAACTGAAAAGTTTTCTTGGTATATTGCTATAATTTTATACAAATATCGTTCTTGAGGTTTTTTTTATATATAATGAAGCTAAAGCATTTCATCGACAAATATAATCAGTATTTATATAACAAGTATGTAAATAAAATTTGTTATAAAAATAAGATATGATTTCACATTATATATAATAACTCTCTCGCGAGCAGCAGCGCCGTACTTAGCGGGAATTAAATCCAAATTATACATAGTTTAATGAACCGAAGTATGTGTCATAATCCAGGCTTTATCAAAGACCGGCTTAACCTCCCGCCAGAGAAGAGCAGAGCAGGAGACAAAGCCAAGGAAATGGGAAACAGAGAGACGCAAAACCGACGAGTTGCATAGACCCTAATAGGCGAGCTGGATGTCGGTGAGTCAAGGGCTGGTTAACCAGAAGCCTAAATGTATTTCGAGCGCCGAGACACGGTTATGATGGCTGAACCGCAGCAGCCCAGCTACACCCCTGCCCTGTGTAGATTGTCCCCAGTGGCGGAATCTCCAGACTAAGCAACCAATATTACAGGACGCGGACTGAAGATGTTGCATTACATAGACTTTTATACTAGCATACACACAGCTTCAAGAAATAAGGACAAATGTTTATATTTTAACTAAAAGTATACTTTATATTTATGCAAATAATCCGTAATATTTAACGAAAATCAATAAATATTTTTTTTAATTTAGCCAACTACATTTTTTTATTTGTCACTCAGTATCAAATTATCTCAGAATTATATATTGTATTTAATTTAAAATAACTAGTATAATAGTACATATTAAAATAGAAACCAATATTTATTAAATATCATTCCTAATTTATTAAAAGTATTTTACTAGTCACTCGTCCGTTGAATATACAAACTAGTAATTTTATTATTTATATTACACGCTTGTCCGTGCGTAATTAACGTATTGGTTTCGATTCCTGCCAGGGAACTTTAAACACCGATAAAGTTTCAACCCATTAACGACCCTAACGATCACGCCATAGTGCCATTAATCCTAAATTACATTTTTCAACGAACGTTATTAAATAATTACGATCGACGCGTGGTTTTAGCGAAGGCGGCTAAAGGGCGGATTGGAAATTTACGATTTGTATTATATGTTGTTTGGACTGTGATTTTAGAAATTCCAAATAGCATATATTTATATTTTATCTTAATTAGACACATGCCTTGCAACAGGTTTTTTTATATTATTAAAAATAACTTGAAACGTTTTAATTATTTTCGTCCTAACGTTAGTAAAACCTTTCCAGTGAAAATAATGAAAAGGCTCAGCTGACCCTTATGCGTGTAAGGTATATATATAATAAAAAGACTCCAACTAATTTGGGCCACTATGCAAGAGGAGAGAAAAATCTCATCGTGCACATAGGGAAAAGATACTTTGGGGTCGGAATTAAAAGTGATTCTGGCGCGGGGCAGTCTGGGCGAACCGGGTCGCCCGGGGCGCATGAATTGGCTATTAGTGCAGGCAAGTAGAGACACAGTGGCCCTAATGACGACCTTTGGTCTTTCGACGCTTCCCTTCGTTAGTGGCGAAACCCGAGCATCGCCACCTTCGCTCTCTCCTTCAACCGTCTATCGTAAACGTTGGTTCGATGCAACGAGCCGTACAAAACCTCAAAGGGCTCGCGTGTGTGAATGTTTTAGAATTAATATCATTAGATTTTAAAATTTATCTTAGCGTTTTGATTAGATTAAGACAAATAAAATACATTACACAAATAACGTCAAATAATAAAAATCATACATATTTGAAAACATTCTTATTATATTTATGAATTTTTTATAATTACATATTTTAGTATTTATTAAAATTGTTTTTGTGGTCGCAGTCTACCTGTATGTTTAATATAATAAATGACAGATTTTTAGCTTACATTAAAATCATACAGTTTGTTGATTTACCGACGACCATAGGTACCGTTCTCGTACGTAGGCCTGAAAATATTCTCTATGATTCTTTGCTCCAAAGCTTTCACCTATTGAGAGTCGCTGTTTTGGGACCAGGATTTGTCTTATAATTTTTTCTATATACATGGGTTCTTTAAAAGTGTCTTTGTAGCTCAAATAAACAGATTCATCTCCTGTTATTCTCAGTGCTGATTTTTTTGCGCTAATGAATGATCATATAAATATACTTGTTAATTTCGTCAATTCAGAAATTGTCGGTATAGATGTTGTATTAATTTAGAAGACTTTCGTTATCGTCATATACATTGTTTTCCTTACATTTACATGTAGTCTCATTAATTCGTAATGTAGTTTTAGAAACGTGTCTTTAGTCAATATGATTTGCATATTTCAGTAATTTAATTGACTTTGTGTAATTTTTTAACATTATTCTAATTATTATTTGAGCATCCCGGATGACACAAATACTCTGAAAGTTATTTTTGTATGCAAATCTGGCATTCCACTTTTTCATTGGTAATTTGACATGTGTGAACTTGCAACTCTTTCACTGTTTCGTATGTTTTTTTAACGTTTTTATGTTTCTGTCTTTGTTTTTACTATTAATTAATTAGATTAAACATCGCGTCTGTAACGTTTAGCTTCGCGTGTTTAAGAACGCCTGTCTTTTTAACAATGCGTTTCGGAAAACACTAACTCTCAAGATGATTTTATTGAAAAATCTGTAATATCGTGTAAAAAATACTGTCGTAAGTCGCGATACGATCAGTTTCAAGTTTTTACTCAAACCACTAGGTGTGATTTTCCATGAATTCCAAATAAACAACTCGCTCTCTATCACGTCGACGAGCCATTGACCCTCAAGTGTTCACAGAGCTGTTTATTCATCCACCCTGCCTACACGAGAGGATCTCTCATCCGGCGTGACCGCCAGCTGCCCCTACCCCACAAAATCAACCCCCTCCATACACAATCACCGCACGTAAAGATACCATGTACCGGTAATAGTTCACCGCACGATCTATCGTTGAAAACGACGTACAAATAACGGCGGCGAAGCCTTATTTGCGTTATTAGTCTATAACGTAGACACCATACGTGTGCCACGTACGTATGTACGTGCATATTACATACGTCACAAACTGTGTGGCGTTTATTACGGTGATTGCTGTGTGCAAAAGTTCATGGTGAGCTGATGAGCTTATTGAGGGTAGAAAATGGGGTTAGTTTTGTAGAAGGCCTTACGTTTTCCATATATATCATATATATCCCTATTGGATTTTTAGAGTAATATTTAATTATAATATTTAGTCAAGGATTATTTAAAGTTACAAATACACATATTAATATGTATTTTGTTTGCATACGGCAATAGGAGCAATCTGAAAAATAATTATATTAATTCTGGCTTCGTCAGATAGCTGTTATCATTTTTAGGGGTAGAGAAATGTAAAAAAAATATATCACAACGCCGGCACATATTGCGGGGGTGAACGTTTTTATAAAATGACAGGAATGCTGACTTGCTTTTTTGGTACTGAACGATCCCAAAAAAGTATAGATTTAGAATGACATCAAGTAATACAATATTAGATTATGATTTCACATTGATAGTGAAAAGTGCTACAAAAAATGGACTATTTGAAGATCCCTTGTGTAATAATCATAACAGGCGATTTAAAATAATTATATTAAATAGGATGCTTAAATTCATCATGTAAACTTTAAACTATACATTTAAACCTTTAATATGAAATGGTTTTTAACAATTATTTGTCATGCCTAATCAATTTTTAATTAAAAAGGTAATCTGATTTAAATCTCTTACACTATGATTACACTTAGCAATATATAAACTGGTTATAATTTATTCTTTACGCATTATTGACTTTAAAAATAAATATTGTATTAACAATAAATGCTCGTATTAAAAATTTGATGTTGTAGTCCAATTTAGTTATTTTTAATATATTATAATTAGAAAAGAACTCCAATTTAAAAAAATATATAATATTTTCAATACATATAAGTTGAAAATATCTCATTATTAGAGAATTTTTAACACCAGATGCGTATGACTTAGCTCGATTTTAATTAATTATTAGGAAATTCATCCGTGAGATTAGGAAAATCTAGGTAAACCTAATCTGTGATGATCTACCAGAATTATAATTATTTTATAATCACTAATTCCGATCTCCCATATTATAATCTTATAAAAATATTCTGCTCAATTACTTAGTATGTATACTTAATGGTTTCATAGTAATGCTTAAATTTAGTAAACTTACATATATAATGAATAGATACAAGATAATCAAACTAAGACTTACAATTTTGAACGCTCTGTAAGTTTACCAAATTACATCTAGTGCTACAAGAATAGCAACTTGGCTTAGATACAATATTGAAGATATTTTTAAATGCTGTATATTAGATAAAAAAATAATAATATACATATTTATTACAAATTTTATAAGCTTGTCATTATCTTTGGTGTTTTGTTTTTGCTTTAAAAATATATTAAGTATTAAGAAACACTGTAATATACTTTATTGGCAATCTTAAAT
Organism: Plectrocnemia conspersa; assembly: GCF_051122295.1. Taxonomy (NCBI): domain Eukaryota; kingdom Metazoa; phylum Arthropoda; class Insecta; order Trichoptera; family Polycentropodidae; genus Plectrocnemia; species Plectrocnemia conspersa. Next base: position 14,479,209 of record NW_028277172.1, read on the forward strand.
TATTTTATTATTTGCTTAACATGTTAATAATGGTTTTGTAGAACGATTTTGTTATAATATTGTTTTATAAGAATATTATAATTAGAAATCAATAATAAGGTATGATCAATAGCTTATCAACGATAGCATTTATTATTAAAAAAATAATAAAGGTATTGAAAATTTGGTTTTTAGTATTTTTTAAAATTAATTGTCATTTAAATATTAATTTGAAAAAAAACATTTCAATTCCAGTTTGTCACCAAAATGCCACTCGCCAGTTCCGCTTCACCCCCGGCATCTAGGTAAAGCAAACAAACCGATAAATTCTTTTTGCACGGCATATCCGAGTTCACCCCTAAAAATGGGGTGGTCGACATATGCATTCGCCGTAGAGAGCTTTCTGATATTTTGGCTTGTTGAATGCGCACAATTATTTTCAATTTTCACTGTGTGCCTTTTTTCACAGCTCGCCCCAGAGAGATAATGGAAGTCGTTTTCAAACGCGGTGGATTCAATGATACGTGTTTCATACGTACGGTTTTTTTCTGGCAAAAATATGTGACGTTACTGCGTCGATGCATAAAATATTTCAACCCTAAGGGAAAAAGGCCTGAATATAATATAAAAGCTTCTGACATCAATGTTGGTTTTTAAACGATTATATATAATAATAAATACACTTTAAATTTTTTTCAAATTATTTTAGTGTTTGTGATAATTTTAAACACAGTTTTATTATTATTATATATTAATCAACAGCTTAATAAAAACTAAATACTAATTTATATTTTTAATTTTACATTTTGTAATCATTAGGAATAAGGTAAAAAAATCGATTAGAAAAGTTGTTATATTAACATATTTTTTAAAATACATTTTTGTTAATATAATCAATGATAAAGTGGCTTAATATTTTGTTAATCAAGTTTAAGTAAATTTTATATTTGAGACTAATTTATCGTATTATTAAATTTATTAAATAAATATCGCGTTTTTTATTATTATTTTAAATATTATTTTTTTTAAATTATTTACAGCAAAATATATCACTAAAATAATTAAATCGATATTTTAAAATAACTTATTTTGCAACTTAGTTAAGTACCTGTTTTCAATGCACATAACTCACATATTATTATATCATATTATTAATTTATTTTCTGAAGATATAGTATTTAAATAAAAATATTTTTGTATTCTGAAAGTACAAAATAATAATTAAAGAATTAATTGAATTAGCAAAAAAAAAATATGTTACACAATTATCTTTTGTGCCTTCAGCACAATTAATATAATTTCTTGGAATAATTTCGACAAATTTGTATTAGATTCTATTTTGAAATGTATTAAAGTATTTGTTCAAGTTAATGGTTATTTAATTAAAATATTATATAATTTTTTGCATGATTTTTATGTAAACGATTTATATAAAAAGATATTTCTGATTTTTAACTGTTTTTTTTATATAATGTATATATTTTATACAGTAGTCATAAATGTACATACGTCTTGTATGACTTTTAGTATTTATTGAAATAAAACTTGGGAGCTAAAAAATAAAATCTTTTATCTGAATTATGATACTTCACATATTAATCAGATACTTGCACAATTGTTGCATAAAATGCTTTTGATTATTATAAAAAATTAATTCATTGAACTTCGCGACACGAAACAATAAAATCTAAACAAGATAATAATTAATATATTAGTGGGCAGTACTAATTTTGTATAGCAAAAATTTACATTTCGTATTTATAAAATTCATACAAATAACAGTCCTAAATATCGAATATATATTGGTATGTTTTACTTAAACTATCATTTTTATATCTTAAATACGTTTACGTTTATAAAATTATAAACGTAAACCTGACTATTAAGTGTAAAAAGTGTAAGGAGCAATGATTGCAGACAACTATTTTGAAATATCATGATTCATTAAAAGAGCAGGTAAGATATTGTTCCGTATTAACCCTTCACCTACGTGCGCTCCAGGTTCATTATATGCAACAAACAAGATAGACTCGTTGTAACAGTTAACGATTTAATTGCATGTCTTGCTGGATAATAATAAATAAGATTTTTTCACGCTAAAATAAAAATAAATCCTATTTTCTTCTAAATCACAAATTGTTTTACTAAATAATTTGGAATCTAAAAACTTTCATCCTGCAAGGAAGCTTTTTTTATTATTCTTCTTATATATTTTTTATTAATGCGTTTTTATTCTCTCGTGGTGTTTTAAGTTTAATTTATTATATTTACGAGTTCAGTTAGAGTATCCATTTTTAAATCATTGTGTAACATCGAGTTATGGAAAAGCTATGGTGCATTTGCCGCGATTTTAAGTGAAACAGTTTATTGGGTATTAAAAGGTATTAATAGACTAATCTATAAACCAGGCAAGTGTTAAAAATTGCACGCTTTTTAATAGATTTAAGGATAAATAAATCGTTTTTGAATTTATTTTTTTATGCAGCTTTAGTCGTAGATCGTCAGCTTTAGCAATGTTCAAAAACACTGCTCCTGTAGTCATTTTTCTGTCAAGGTCCTTTTCAATATATGTCACAACTCGATGTAGTAAACCTAATTGATCATCACAAATTAGGTTTACTTAAGTTTTTCTAATCTCACGGATGAATATCGTTATGCTTAAGTAAAATCAAGCTAGATTGTACGTATCTGATATTGAATATTCTCTAATAATAAGCTAATGCAGCTCATATAAAATATAAAAAGTGATGAGAACCTAAGAAGTTGTAATATGAGACTTATATGCTAAAGAACATAACTTAACCTAACCCAACATAGTCTAGCCAAACCTATAAAACATCATTTAATAGTGGCTAAGCTTTTCCAATTTGTTATATAATGACGGATTAACAGATAAAAAGAAGTCAGTGTGAAACTTAAATTATATAATGTTATTATATATATTTTTAGCAACCGAAATTAAAATGTGTATGTATGTATTAAATTGCAAATATAAATGGAAATAAATAATTCAAACCAAATTTAGTGTATTTGGTCCATGGCGATCTTTAGAGAGCAGGAGAGGAAATATTACAGTAGTCGCCTGAGTGTGTATGCGGGTCGAGTTTGCATGTAAACAGGGCTAATTAGAAGAAGACCCGTATGTAGGAGCATCGTGTACTTTAGTGCACGCGTTCGGGTGTTTCCATTCTCCGGCCCGCGGGCTAACCGCGTAAACAACCTTCCCTTGCCTTCTATCGGCGGAAATACACTGCGGGCAGATGCACAATTAGCTCTGGATGTAACGCCGGTTTCTGCATAGAGGTTTTACGGAAGAGTGCTAAAAGAGATCTAGTATGGATGTTTAACACGTGTAAAAGTTCTTCCATAGCACATAAAATATTATCTAGTACATCCTTGCTGAGCAATGTAAAATACAGTATGTTAAAATTTACATTTTAAGGATATCGATTTTAAAATAAAATTTTTAGCTATTTTATTTCATTGCATGTTAATAATATTTTATTATATTCTTAATTTTATATTATATAAATGTAATGTTAAAGTTATTTCTACGTATAAAAGTTGCATATAGATTATCAGATAAAATAATGCTACTAAGATTGGAACAAGATGTACTAATCAAATAAGGAAGTGCTTTTCTGTATCTCAATTAAACTGTGCAGATAAAGCGTTTTTTATGCCTATATTATAATCTATTTTTTGGCTCATAAAGGGTTAATTATGTTTCTGCATTAAAGCACGTATCTGTGGGAACCCTCCACCTCTGAAAATCATCGCAGTCGGCGCCTTTTCTCCGGCAAAGTTGTCCCGCAAAATTATGACGTTCAACCAAAATCGATGTCATAATAAATCAATTAATGGTCGTGGGGTCTTTTTTGCCCCTAATGCGCTGGGACGTGAGCCGACCCTAATTACCGGACGAGCGCTGGGAATCGAACCACCCCCGCGCGCAAAGGGTTGCGCCGAGGGTTAAGAAAATTAGTTTTATTTTACTCGCGGTTACGTGACGCTGGGAATTCGTTACGTAACACCGAGAAACGTAAGAGATTTAATCTTGGGTAGTTTTATAGGTATATCTTAAAAAGCACAACGGCGATTTTTTTTTATTTAGATGTGCGTATGACTTAATTGACAATATTATTAACTTATTACAAACAGCAAGTAAATGTGTCACTTGAAGATTGCGCTTAACTGACAAATCAAATTGTGTGTAAAAATAAATATGATAATTTAGTTTATTGATATAAATACGTTTTTAGCTTTTTAGTGCTGTTAATGTGTATCGACAAGGCAATTTAATCGTACACACAGTCAAACATTAAGACTCCTTGGCATCAGTAGAGGTAGGAATTATGTTCATGTGCAAGGATCGCTTGAATAACATTACTTTTATTGTGATTATTCATTCTGATTTCTCAATGTTCTCCATTTTCACTTCTAGATTATGTTTAGAATTTTTATAAATTAAAAATATATGTAATAGTTATAATAATATAAGATAATTATTGTTAATATCTTATAAGTAAAATATTTTCACTGTTTTAATTTTTGTGTTTACTTTATGCTAATATTTAGGTACATAAATTATATTATTTATGGTTATTAAAATAAAAAAGAGCTAGAATAATAATAAAAAAATTATTACTTATCAAAATATGTATATTATAGCGCATTACACTTAAAATAACTTTCTAGCAATCTCATACCATCTTAAGTAGAATCGATCATTCTTGTTCTTTTTTTGCTTGAAGTTTTCAGCCGTTGAAAAGTTTCTTTCGTATTGTGTCGATGTTGGTTCAAATGACAACAAGGCGTCAAACAAGCACTGTTAATTGCTTGTTCTTTCGCCAGTCGATTTTATTATTTTGTATTTATTCTCCATTATTTCATAAAATATTGGTTTTCTTACATAGCTTATTTTACTATAATATATTTAGGACTGTAAGAAATATTTTTTGTTAATTGCTGAAATTATAATAAATGTTCAATTTCAGTAAACTTTATAGATTTTTAGGGTTCTATGAACTCGTGAGGGTCTATATTATCAATAGCCTGAGGGTCTATAGTCAATCAATAGCATGAGAACAATTTATTTACATATTTTATACATTTCTGCTTAAGAACAAAATAACATAAGCTATTCTTTTTTAGGCTAGAAAAAAATCTGGATTTTGCAAATATATCAATGTTAACATTTAAGTCTTGCCTTTTTGCTTGTTAATTTATTTTGTAATTGCTAGTTAAAATTTAAAGCTTAGCTATAAATCAATGTTTGCTAATCGTTGTAACAAAAAATATTAAATAATACCAAAAGGTCGGAGTCATAACCAAAACCGAGAAATTACCTACTATATATGAAGACCATGTTATTTAAATAATAATATTTACTAGGTGAGGTTTAGTGCACTCTTCTGAACAGACCTCTGCACATTGAAATGAAGACTTGGAAAAAAATGTTAGTGCGAAAAATAGTTGAAACGTTTAGGTGCATTTACTATTTTGCAATACCTTTCTCCTTTTTCCCATTATTTGTAAAGAGCTTTTCAGAATTTTAATATTGGTAGCAAACTCAAAACAATTTGAATAAGTTTTACAGTTTCTTTAGCTACCAAAAATATGGATTACGGGTATATCATATATTAAAAATATATTTTTAGTGAACAATGTAAAAAACCTTTGTCGTTTTTATTTTATATTTTTATAAAGTTATTAATTTATTAGAGTGCCTAAGTATTTTTACTACGGCTTTATATTTAAATGCGAGTGCTTGGAACGAATTACGTGAAAATATATTTTTCCTAGTGCCTCAAGTTTTCCTCCTGTGATGTGATTCCGCATTAAAACATAATCGATTTCCCGGCACATTTATAATTAGGCATTACAAATTCTGCCATGTTTTGGTACGTAAAAAGGTTAATGAATAAGGTGGTGGCGGGGACGGCTGGTACGTTGTTGGGGATAGTTGAAAGCCGCGGGGCAAGACATTAAAAGCAGAACGCTTGTTTCGCCCAGGAACGAAACTTGGATATCACGTAGAGCCGTAAATAATACAACTCCATCTCGAGCAGGAAGTGGGAGGTCTCCGAGATGAAAGCGCCGAAACTCCGTTTTTCAAAAGAAGAGGACCACCGCTACTCGCCAAAGAACTCCTCCCGGGGGACGGACGCGATTATTTGGGGGTGGAGGGTGGAGTGATGTTATCTTCCGCGCTTGATATCATGACAAAAATCCGCCTTTTGATTTATGTTTCCGTGTGAGGGGGTGCGACGTTTCACTTGGTGGGACTAGAAGGGTTGAAACAAAGAATGTTAATAGTTTTTAAATTTAAATATTATCTTCAGTTGCAGCTGTTTTGCGTATATTTCTATACATATATTTAGTATGCTTCACTACATATAGTAATCTAGGCAATGATGCAATTTTAATGTAAACAATGGTATTAACTAGCTAACAGTTTATTGCAAAAGTATGCTTAGTTGCAAAACATAATAAATAAAGTGTTAATTAACGAACTTTTTAAATTACATCGCCGGTGAAAGGAATGCGTGATTTGTATTTAAAACTTCTGCAGTTTCCTTAGTTGCCTTTGCTTTCTCGCTGTCCGTATCTACAGTGCCATTAGAACATTGAAAATCGATTCTCTAAAGGGCATTTACGTTAATTAAATCCGATTGAATTCATCTTGCATATATAATATACAGTATTTGTATTTGAATACAATTAAATAATAATATAATGGTATGTTTTAAATTCTATGTAAATATAAGTAAATTCCTTAGTTATTACATATATTGTATTTTGTCAATACACAATATAATGCTAGTTGACTTCAAAAAGCTTAGATCATAGCATATTTTTCATAAAAAAAAAGTTCTCACAAAGTTTGTATAGTTAAAATTAAAAAATCAAAAAATTCAAAGCTTCCAATTTATCTATAATAGATATTGCTAGTAATCAGTATTGTTTAAGTTTTTGAATGAATGTATCATTTAATACATTAATGACGAGATTCATTACCAATGAGTGTTTGCAGAGGTGTAAATACATAATAATGTATATCATAAGTAATTTTAAGTAACAGATCATCGTTTTAATAAAAGTTTACAAAGGAACTAAATCGAAGTTTAGTTTTATCGTTTCTCAAAATTTTCATTTCACCATATTATTTTTGTAATGATTTTTTTACGGTTAGATATAATATATTATTATATAATACGTAGTTACAAATTTAAAGAATTTAATCATATTTTTTTTATATAATAAGGATTTTAATAATATTTTTTTAAATTGTAAGTTAAATTATCTTAATATTTATTTTAACATGATTTTTATTCATTCTAAAATTATATTTATTATAAAATAATCATTTTTATACTGTTGTTGTTTGAAGTCGTTTTTGTGATATTTTACTGTAAAGTGTAATATGTCAATAAATTATTATTATAAGGCGTAAAATACAGTAATGTATTAGCTAACTTATGCCGCCTTTAAATTTTTATTTAATTAATATTTAAAAAAAATTAAAATTGTTAAAAAAATATCTCAGTAATTGTATTACAAGATATAAAATATATAATATAAGTAATGGTCTTTTTGAATATTGTGCTGCAAGTTTTTTTGAAAGTAAGTGCATTAATTTTATTTATTTATTTATTGGCGTTAAACTAATGCGTTACAAATAGGGTTTAATCGAATATTTTACTATTCGATTATTTTAATTATTTGTCCATTTTTAAACTGTATGAATATTTGTATTATATATAATTCTTTGAATAAAATTAAAAAAAATCTTTAAATGAAACAATTTATATACTTAAGAAACACAGGTAATCCTTTTTCTCTCAACATACTCGAGCGACTAGTGCCACTCCAAAATCCATAGATCATTATGCGCCTTTATTTTGTGTATATAAAATTGTATTTTTATCTATATTCAGGTGTATTATTCATTTGCTAATAGTTGACCGACAAACATTTGTAAACCGTATACAAAGAAAGCAATGAAAGTGGCATAATTTGTCACCATATATCCACTGTAAATTTGCTTTTGACATTATCAGAAATACATCCCTTATAAAGTATGTAAAATAATAAATTTAGCATTTTAATTTTAACGCCTTCACTAATCAGTAATTCTCAGAGCATTGTGCTATGCATATTTTATAAAATTAAAAAAGTTTAACGAATATAAAAGTACATGAATATTTAAAATAATTATTATTAGCCAATAAATATTTTTTAATTAAATCATATTTTACAGGTTATATTATTTTTTGCATTATTTTGGTGAATGAATTAATATAGGTAAATACCGGGAAAAATATTATAAATATATTCGAATACCTAATCCATTTTTTGTGTAATATTAGAATAATTAAAAACTAATAATAATTAAGAACACAATTTAAAACAGAGTAAACACGATAAATAACGACTAATACTAAACACAATAAATAACTAAAAATATTATAAAGCATGTAAGACTCATATGTATTAAATATTTAAAAAAACATGATTGCAAAAAAAACATCTTTACGACATCACTTACAACTAGGGATTTTATCTAAATCCCTTACGAAAAATTTACAAACGCTCTAAAAAATAGTGGTCCCTCTTACTTCACAGTAACATCCTGCCAAAATTTACTGCGACATGCCATAAAACGGTCGTAACATTACTTCGGGATCCATACTGACAGCATAATGGGCAATTGATGCTCGATTGAAACATAAAGATGCATCAGCCACTCAAATCCTTTTCCACCTGCTTCACTTCACCTGAACCAGATTTATGCCAAAGCTTTGCCATATTTAGGGGCGTGATAACCACCCTCGAAGAGCATTAGTATGCACTCTTATCAAAATCACCAAAAAATCACTCGTCAAATATTATTACAACCTGCTTGTGACGAGTGTGGAATTATTCGGGGTTGTGCTAACCCCAAATTGAATTTGTGATACGGTCGCGCGATATAGAACACGAAATGTGGAAATGAGTCCTTTTAACCCCCGAGCGACCCCATCGAAAAATTGTGTGTACATTTTTTATCGCAGCGGTAATTTGTTTACGAGTCGATTATGCGCCCGACCCGGCTGGTTGGCGGTCACTGGAATAATTTAACGAAATTGAAAATTTAATTTTTAACACGAGTGCGTGTTGTAGTTTGCGATGTGATCGAAAAAGTATTAATTGGAGATGTTTATGCTTAAACGTACGCAATGCGGTTAAATAAGGATAGGTTTTGAATAATGCGGTTTTGTATCTTTGTTGCAAATTATGTTATAAAGCGTAATCTCAGCTAAATTATATACAAAGCTACGTGGCACTAGTAATCAATTAATTAATAAAAAAAATTGTAAACTAATTACAACAGTATATTTTGTACACAACTACTCTATAAGAGTATTGCAATCTTTGTGGCAACAAAAATATATTTATTTATAAGTCTAATTAAATCTATGGTAATCGATTAAAAAACGATAGAATAATAAATAAACCGGGCTTACAATTAATTTTAATTTACAGCATTTCAGTCGGTAAAATGTTTTATAATAATATAATTAAAATTATGTTTATTAAAAATCAATTCAATTATACCATTAATCATTCACAGTCGCACAAACACATCCACATTCATGTACATAATGATCGAATTAAATTTTTAGCAAATTACGCGCTAACTTCCCTAACGGGGGAACGTATCCGTTACAGTCGAGTATCATTACGTATTCAGCGAAGCTGTATGAAGATGAGTCAATATATAATGAAGTTACCTAGAACTGTTTCTCCGTTTTAACTGAATATTAAAATTGAAACGCTCCTCTCGCGCACATGTGTGTGTGTGTGTGTGGAGCATTAACTTGGAAGTGGAAGTAGGATGCCCCGGAAAAGTTTTCGCCACCCCGTAATGAGTTCAGGCAATATTCTAAGAAAATATCAGACGCGCCGCTTTTCGAAATTAATTTATATTTGCGTTCGCCCCGGATCCGGTCCTGCCCTTCGCGTGGATATATTGGTTTTTGATCACGGCTGCGAAATGTTGTCCCGTGTAATTGGCAAAACATCAAACATGCGCGCGTGTTGACTCGGCAAACACGAAACTTTGCAAGTTGTCGAATGGTGGAGAACGACGACAGTTGAAGGGGTGGTGTGAGGGAGGGAATTTTAAAATCTGAGATGACCAATCGAAAATCTGTTCCAGATAAGAAATGTATTTATTGTGATACTTTCATCTATACAACTGAAGTCGAGATTAGATCTAAGCTAACAAAGTTGTAGTTAGTTCAATTAGAAAAATTTAGTAAGGTAACCTTACCTTGAGGTACTCAATTGTCCGCAGTGGTGTAATGGCTAAGATGCTGGATGGATTCAATTCCTGCAGCAAAATAGAATTTTGATTTATTTTAGGAATTGCATTATCAATAAGTAAATGTTACAAGTTTCATCTAGTAATTTAAAGCTATTGTATAAAACATTTAACAATAATAAATAAAAAATATTGTGTATTTTTTAAATAAAATTTATGAACTATATTTTATATTGAAATTTCTGATAATATGATTTGAAATTTTTGAAGGATTTAATTCCATAAAGTAGTTAGGTCAGCTTTCATTTATGTAATTTAAAATAAGCTTAGCTCTCACTCATCAAAACCTTAGATTTATTTAGATATGAGGTTAGACTAATTTAAAAAAAGTTTGTAATACAAAACCTTTTAAATAAGTACAGTAAATATTGAATTAATTTGTTGCAGTAAATTAAAAACATAATATTTTTAAAAAGAATTTGACAAACTAGATTTTTTAAATGTTTTTTTTTTAAAATTATAAGTAGTTTAATTAGGACTTGACTAATTTATGTTTATCATGATATTTAGATTATACCTTAATTTATTTTTAATTTAAATTTAAATTATAAATGATGTTTGGTTATTTTAAACTTCAAAAATCAAATCAATCTCATGTTTAGGTATTTTAAGGTATGAATTTGCATACGATTATTTATATCAAAATATTGTATATAAGTTTCATTTTATTATTAGGGTATTAATTTATGGTAGATTTATTTATATCAATATATAAAGCTAGATTAAGTTTCACATAACCGTGTTTAGTAGTTGTGTTTTAAGCAAATATATGATAACACATTCATTTTCATGTCTCGTTTTTAGATATATAATAGGTATAATTGGATTTAGCCTTACTTAGCCATATTTAAATTAATATAAATTAAAGCTTTCATGTTATAAGTACAGACTTGCTTGTATTAATTTATAATAATGTGTTAAATACTAAAACTAAAATAATTTATTATATTATATTTACTATAGGAGAATATCATAAGACAATAGACACAAATATATCATAAAATCTTATGCTACACAGATCAAATTTGATATACCCACCCAACTACGCCTTTAACCAACACAACCGATCGGCTGTTTTTCCTCAAGCGCCTTTTGATCTTAATTAATGGCGAGTGATTTAAAACATTTATGCACTTTCCGGAGTGGTTTTCAGCCCTTGAGCCCAGGACCGCGCCGAGACTGGGGGGTAGCTTACGCCTAAAATATAATACTCGAGCAAAATCGCGCCTGCCGCCGCTGCAGGGAAAACTTTCCGATCAGAGAATCATAAGAGCGAGCCTATTTGACAGCGGTTATGGTTTGATGGAGGCGGGGGGGGGGGGGTGAGAGAAGGAGGAGGGTTGATCCTTATAGTATATATATTTCTCGTCGATGTAACGCGATTTCTTGCCGGCTTCTGCTTTTACGTGATGGATTAAGGAGAAAGCTCGCGTTTAGGGAGTGGGGGGTCCGCGCGACCAGATTAGTAATTGGCACTATGATCAGGATGTTTTGTGTTTATTTTGAATTTAATATAAGTGTACTAATTTTGTATTTTATATATATTTAGTGAAATCTGAATAATTTTACTATTTATGAGATAAGGGAAGTCACTGGACAGAACAATAAAGAAAGTCAAAATAATGAGTCAATCAGGTTAAAGGTTAAGATTTATTTATTTGTTGTAAATCTTTTCTGTAACATGACAGGCGTTACAACTAGGTTAACACAATCAACACCTACTAAGTAATGTGACACCAGGCTAAAGCCAGTCTGTAAGTTAGTGACATCTATTTTATTGATATTTTTATATGTACTCTTTGTTGATATTTTAACAGGTACGACACTTTTTTTTTATACCGCTAATCAATATTTAAAAAAAACTTTTATCAATATTTTGTAAACACCCTAATTATTATTTTTTCAAATTATGATCATATTTACATCATTTTTGTAAACACCCTGTTGTTTGCCTCACCGATCCGTGGTCTTAACGACTAGCTATTTAAAAATCAAGAGTGGTTCCCGTTTCGGATTATTTCGGCGGCCGCATTATACTTATTTCCCGAGGATTAGGTGCAGAAATTCGGGATTAGATCCCATCGCGTTCAGGCAAAAGGAGGCAAAGTGTGGGGTGTATGATGAGGGCGGGGAACGATCTTCGCGGCGTCCCTCTCTTGGTTGACATCCTGAAGACGAGCTAGTTGGCGATTTTATTAAGATTGGATCCTGAGATGAGTAATATTGCCAATGACCGATCGGCGCATTCTAGTAATCCTTCCCGTGATGCACTGTGTATATTGGATGCAAGGAAAGCTTCATTAATCAGTAGTTGTCAACCTTTTCAGAAAAATATTATAGTATGTTAGATATTATTATAGAATATATTTGTCTTACTTATTTTATATAGGAACTGTTAGTTTAACATACTAACTTTTTTTACAAAATATATCCATCACATTATTTATGTCTGTTAGTAAGATTGTGTTATATGGATTAGAAAGATAAGGGTTTTAAATATCGGTATTTTAAGAGATATATTAATATAGATTAAAAATTGAATTTAATTTATATTATAATCACTAATTTTGATCTTCCACACATGATTAAAGTTAAAAAACACTCGGGTCCTTTTAAGATTTGCACTTGGGTCTTGAAGTACTATTCGCTGATTTTTACAACTGATCTATGGTTGTACTGTATGATTAAAAACAATTAAATCAAAATTTTGAGATTCCATTTTTAAATCAAATCGTTTCCTTCTGAAACTTTGAGTTAGAATATTGGCATTCATAAGGTGGATTTGGAATATGATGGTCATTCAATTCGTCCCACGTCTCCTTTACTTTAGCTTTTCTGCGAAACGTTTCTATTCATCTCACCCTTTATTGCGAATGTTTTTGAAATAAGTAGGTTTTCGCACAGAAAACTTTCATACATTCTACTTTTCAGCGATTCGCTACCGCCTTTATTGATAATTTCCTATTTTATAGGAATTTTCCGCGTGCACGGTTATAGCAATTTATTAATGGAAAACATTCGTACGTGTACGCTGTAAAGGTCTTGTGTATAAGTTCCGCACGAGCCCATAGGGATTGGCCTCGGGTGGAAGACCAGCCGTTGCTTCATGAGGTCCGTGCGAAGACGGCTAGATCAGAGGCGTAGAATGGTTGAGGTAATAACAATTATTAGTTTGCACTGTATTTTCTTACATTTTTATAAATACATAAAAATACATAATTCAATAAATAAAGGTTCAATAGCAATAAAATTTGAATATAGGCTTGAGTTTGATTTTATCGTAATTAGTATATTAAAATAGTCTCATAAAATATTTTATGATAATTCTTTAATGCATTATTGTTAGAGTTCTGTAATTGTAAAAATAAAAAATGACTTGTGATACTAAGAAAAAAAATGTTTTAACTTATTTGTACTGCTTTATTTTGATTTATATAGATTTTTACGAGAAAACTATTTTTATTATATACATATATATAAACATAAAATATTATATTAATAAAACATATAAACTTGGAATATTATATTTAATTTATAAATAAACTTGGAATCCTTGTATTTAAGAAGTAAGAGTATGGTTTTTCATCGAGTGCTAAATGTATTATTGTTTACTTTATATCAATATTTAAATAGATTTTTGTAATTTGATTATTACAAATTTTATCCTTTTATTAAGTTGGCAAAATTGCATTTATTAAATTGATACAGTATATTTTGTTAATAAATAAAGTACCCTTGTGCTATCAGGGGCTTCTTTTTGTTTTAGGTTTATACGATTTTTCGTCTTCAACTTCCCCCATACCAAAAAATAAATCTTAAAAAAAGAGCTTAGTTTCGAAAAATCAATCCGACATTGACCATTAAACAAAACTTTTAAAAAAGTGGCCGCTGATAACAGGATAGTACCATTATTAATTATTATAATCGGTCAATTAGTATATTTATAATGGCTAATTGATCAATAAATTAAATGTAAATGTGATGCGTTGTTTACATTTTCTTTTCATTGAAATATTTTTAGTTAAAAATAAGCATTGCAATTTATTTCTACAGGATGTCTCCGTCTACAAATACCACGCTTTTTTCTTAAGGATATGCGACCTGGTTCTCAATAATTGTCCATACGTGTTCTTATCGTTGTTGTGCGACGGAAATGTATTTAATTATTAAATATAGTCAATACTAAATAGTAGGTTAAGTAGCTTTACACCAAATACAAGTTAGCTAAAATGTGATTGAAAAGAGAATTATGATTACTTGGATTGGAAATTTAGCTTATGTCTTTCTCAAACTATAAAATATAGTTTAAAGATATACAGAAAAACTTTAAGATTTTAAGCTTTATATCTTTTTTTATTAATTACGTAATAAGCACCTGATAAACATTAGCCGTTATGTAATAATATTTTTTTTTTTTTAATAAATAGGAATCGCAATTATGATTATTTTTAATTTATGTTAATACTATTAACCAAATTTACAAGCTGATAAACTTGATAATCAGAGAATATAAAATAAAAAAAATAATAGTAGAACTCAAATAGTATATTTTGGAATTGAAATATTAAGATACAATTATTTTATATTTTTAAAATACATTATTTTAAATATGTAATTTTAAAATTTAATTTATCATATAAATCTGAAATAACGAAGACTAAGATAGTGAAAAGCCATATATATGTATCCTTTAATTTTAGTAAATTGTGATATTCCAGAGTATTAATAAGTAAGCCATGTATTTTTTTAATGTTACACATAATAGCTGGTAAGGATATACTTTTTAATACATATTCATATTAAAAATAATGCACAAAAACTGAATAGTTCAATGATAAAGATATTATAAGATAATAAAAATAATACACAATAAATAAACTGTCTCAGAATGCAGTAGAAATATTAACCGTGCAAAGTTTAAAAATATTATTTTTAATATTGCGGTTTTGCAATTATGATACTATTTAATTCATAATATTATAATTATTAAAATTTAAAATAATATAAAAATAGTAAATTCTAACGAATTTTGAGTAAGACTAGAGTATCATTAATTAAGCCTTTTTTATAGTGCATGCGTATTACATACACTAGTTCCTAATGTAGCAGACAACATTTTTAACAATATTTTATTGCAAAAGTGATTTTTTTGATACATATTGATAATTAGGCTTAAAACGAATTAATTTATTAATAAAAGCATTATAAGATAGGTGTATTCTATTGTGGCTTATAAAGTTAAAAACTTTATAAGCCACAATAGAAAACAGATTAAATATGCGGTTCATTGGTTCAATTAAGTTGTTAAAATACCCGAATTATTGTACCAATAAAATATATTTTATCCCAAAAAAAGTAAATATTAGAATTATTAAGATGAGTTTTTTCCAGTGTAGAAAGTTAGGATATATTAGGAAATCGAGAAAAAAGAAAGCATTAATTGTAATGTCAAAATGTAATTTAAAGAAGTATTAAATAAAAAATAATTTATAACCAAAATATTTCATCAGTAAAAAATAATAGATACAACCATCAAATTGAAATTCAGATCTTAAAATCAACTGAAACTTAGACTCTGAATTTAAATCTATTATATAATATAAAGCATTGTTTTCAATGAAGCCTCCTTTAACAGAAAGTAAATAAATATTTTCTACGGCGCGAATATTCAACATGAAAATAAGAAATAAGCCTTACAATGCTTTAATATTTGTAAAATATTTGTTAAATAAATATCTGATAAAATATTATTTTATATGTTTCAATAAATTATTATATACGTATGTATTATATATACACAATACATATATACCCGTGTTTTTCACAAATAATATTTGTAACATATTTTTTCCTAATAATTATTCAACAAAAAAATTATATTATTGTTTTCTATGATTCAAATTAAGTCTCCAGTCCCGGGAATTCACAAGAATTGAAAAAACTCGAGACTTCAGAATCCTTATTTATAATACATATTTAAATTCATTAATAAGTTTTAAAACTCAAAAATTTATTGATAAAAGGATAAAAAAATAGCAAAATTGTATTAGTTGCTATCAGCAAAAATCAAAATCTATAAATATTAGTGACAATTTGTTTTTCTATATTTATAATGTCAGATATAAAATATTATTATAGTATGACTATAAATTATTAATATAAATATTATTGTCATATCTGTATATTTTGCATGATAAGCAGAAAAAGTTTATTTAAATATGCATCTTTATAATTAAAAACGTAATAAAATCTTACTAAGAGATATTTGTAATAAATATAAATTTTCATATTTTAATAGTATATTGCAAAAACAGTTATAAAACAAAAATCATTTGTATTCATAATTATTTGAATTTTTTGCAATATCTTGATCAATAATATCTTGATTTTTTTTTAATATCTTGATTTTGCAATATCTTGATCAACCACCAAGCTATAATTTATTTTATAATATATTTTTAATTCAACTCACTTTTAAGAAAAAGAGGTGAAAAAAGGTTACTTAGATATCTATACGTGAGGGATTTTAAATATTATTTATTTTTATTTCATACAATTTTGGGATATGATTCGCTCGAGTCGCGACGACAAGTATACGTGGAAAATCACTTTTTAAAGTTGCTGATAGAGATTATTTACAATCCAAAAATTGTTAAAGAACTTAGTTTTTGTGTTTAACTATGTATACGCTGTCTCTCAACTATCTGTCAAATATACTATTTAATCAAATTTTAAGAATTTTGGAAGGCTTGGAACGTTTTGAGCGAATACATCGTTTTTAATAGCCGAAAAAGTATTATTTTATCATGTTTAGGCTATGATGTTCTAGAGACCGATCGATTTGGCTGATTCTAAGATAAATTTAGACCAATCCAGGTGGTTCAAACTGTAGTCAAAGTTTATTTCTTCACCGCGCCGCCTCTGACGGGCAGCATACGTTCGCGTAATGGGGATACGGCGTTGCGAATTATTACTATTATGCATTGAACAAGATTTGGGGTAGCTAGAGTTGCGAAGTCTTACAAAGTCCGAGCCCCCGGGCGACCGCCATTGCCGGCGAGTGGTCCCTCACACTCCGCGAGCATTCAAATGTCGCCGCAGAACCGAACCGAACCGGGCAGAGAACCGAATTAAGCCATAGCCATCGTCTGGAGAGAACCGCGTGTGTGTGGATGTATGTGTGACGACATACTATACATAATATACTACGTCAAATTCGGCGGCGGTCCGCAAATATCATTTTCCCATATTAAATTTTAAGGGAAAGCATTATTGCATAATTGCAAATTTCAGTAACTCGAGTCTCTGTGATATAAAAGGGGTGTGTTTATTTATTATTTTGATGCTTTAAAGCATTAATTTTTCATTTAAATTAGTCGGTGTTCAGTAAAATTAATAATTGTTTATTTATATGTAAACATATTTCTAGTATCGATATGTTAAGTACTTTAGATATTCTACTGGTTAGGTTTTGGCGCAGTAATATTTTATTTGAGCTCGGTTGTGTTGAAAGAATTTAGTATTTTTATGAAAAAAATACACGCAAAATTAAGCGACTTGTTATTAGTTTTTGTTAAAAAAGTTTTAGTTTTCAACATTTTGGCTTAATCAATATCTATAAAAAAATATTTGTTATTGTATTTTTAATTTAGTATGTTACAATATTACTATCTTACAAGCTTCGGAATTAAATATGGTAGGTCAGGTCGAATAAAATTCAGACGTATTGAGTAAAAGTATTTAAATAAAATAAATATTCACTTGAGTGCATAGTCGCGGTTTAACACCTCTCGAGCGTCACCGAGTAACGCGACGGCTGACGTACTCGCGTTAACACTTTCGGCGTTGAAATTGCTCACGCGACTAGCTGGCAAAGTTGCATCCGCGGAATTAGCCGGCGGGACGTGCCACTGGCGTCAAAGGGGCAATTCCGAAAGAGCGTCGCCTTCGTAGTCGTTGTTTTTGTCGCGAGACGCCAGGTGAGCTGACAGCTCCCCTGTCGCTAACAGCGAGTGCCTCTTAAGGGCACCAAGAGGTGCACTCGCCGCCGCAAAATGTTATGTCTGCTAGCTGCTAGCGTGCGAAACCGCTACCGTGAATACTTGATACAACACAAGGACCCGCGTGCCACTTAACGGGTTAAGCCGCATAACGGGCACGAGGGGGCTGACAAACGATGATCAAAAATGACCGGAGTGAGTTGAGGCAGGTACAAACATACCTAGTTTTGTGCAATAAAAATGCTCAATATTAAAAAAAATCAGTACTGCGTCAAATTCTAGACGGAGGGAAGTTTTTAGTATAACTTTTTTCACTGATTTATATCATGATGATGATATCATATTGATAAGCAAAAAAATCGATTCCAAGCTTTGAGTTATAAAACTAGTTATAATTAATTTAAAAAAGATTTTTAAAAAAAAAAAATGGTAAAGTTAGCCGAGCCAAAGAAACAAAGGTCAAATTTTATCGGCTTTTGCTCCTTAAAAGTAAACAAAAAGTTACAAAAAATATAAAGCGTAAAGAAAACTTGGGTTTACACCTGAGTTTTAAGCTTAAATTTGACTTGCCGTTATTGCGGCTTTCAAAGCGATAATATTTATTACATTTGTGTGATGCATCATTGTGACTCAATCCCCACAATAAACTATTGAATGTTGTTCTGTGTTACAAAAAAACTTTTGCTTAAATCACTATTTTATATTATAGAGCTTTGTAGCATATGCTTTTATTAGATGTTTTAGCGTTAGTAATTTTATAATGGTGTACACTTTAAGAACCACATTTTTAGAAATAAATTAATATGCATATAACAAAAACAGCTCTCTCAAATCAATAATTGTAAATTTATTATTATACTACAATATATAAATTTTGAGTTTGAGTAAAATAATAATTTTGATATAATAGTTTTATTAGTAATTTATTGTAAACTAATCTCAATTCAAAGGATCTAATCCCGGATAACATATGGAGGCTCAAAATTTAAAATAATACTAGTTTCGAGCAATCAACACAAATTTACGTATTTCACTATCGAAAAATATCGCGAAACATAATTTAACCAAAGTTAATAACCGCCTCTGACCTAACCGTATATATAATTTTACAACATATTCATATAAATTAAACATAAGAATAATATTTTAACTATAAAGCTGTAAATATTTTTAATTTATATGATTTACATTTATTTAATTAAAAACCACTATATCCAATTATCCCAATCCGAATCCAATATATTATATATCGCATTGCTATATCTACAATATGTAGATGTATTATGTATATTCAGATTTTCCGTTCAACGGATCCTATCAAGCTCAGACTGCAACAGCAATTATCGTCTGCAAGAATCCGAATGTGAAATTACATTTCTCGTGTAAAACCCGCTCAGATACAAACCCCTTAACCTAGCAATTGTGTTATTTCATTAATAGCCTTTGGCTATTTTTGCAAAACCCACTAGCAGGTGGACTGTTTTCATAGTGGAGTCGGTTTCGATGATGGACGCTGTGTTATTTCGAGATTTACTAACGGATGAACGATTTATAAACTTAGCCATGTCGAATTTCTTTTTAGGGCTATGCCTATGGGGTATTAATGGTTTTTCCACAAGGTGCATATATCATGCTTAAGACTCGCGGCTAAGGCTCGGACATAAATTATTTTTAAAATATACCGACAAAACCAAAAAGCCATTTGACGACCATTAAGCAGATGGTATACTGTAACGCACCACATTATTTACATTGCAAAAAACGTATGCCCGGCACGGCCGGGCACCGAAGGCTCTGCAACTGTGGGACAAAAATGCATTTTGTTTAGTATTTTTATGGTATTATTTTTATGAAAAGCTTGTATTGATATCATTTGCTAATTAGTATGTTTGCCAATATTTTTTTAGAAATCATAAATTCAGTTAGTTATTATTAAGCTATTTATGTTTAAATTAAGTTATATTGAATTGCACGCCTTAAAATCATGTTTTGTATCGTTAAATTTACTTATTTTAGGCAAAGGTCTAATCCAATGCTAGATTGAGTTAGATATTATTAAATAAAGTTGAGTTAGGTCATATCATGTTTTATAAAAAGTTATTTTCTCAGGTCAGGTTGGGTTAGGTAGCATTAAATTAAGCTATTTTAAGTAAAGTATTTAATATAGTTAATATATGTATGAATTCTAACAGCGATAAGCTGGAAGAATGAAAAGGAATGACTCATTCAAATCACTTGTAGTTCAATACAATTGAAAAAATAAAAATTCTGGTATAAGTTTTTGAAGAAATAATACAGAAATTTGGACCCTATTATAAATGCGCCTTTTTGTGGAGTTTTACTTTGCAAAAGGATCTTTTCATTGAAGCAACTAAATTACATAAAAAATTGAAAGAGTCAATCGTAAAAAGATTGATTGATATAAAAGGTAATGAATTGACGTATTGGTCTTGGATACTTGATCAAAAACATTGGCCTAAAAATGTCAATACACACTGACATTTGTAGAAGTAAAAATTCAAAACTTGTCTATCAGACTGCTACTGAATGAGATAATTCGTAGATTCCATAAACACATTCTTAAAAAACCATATAAAAACTTTAATTACCATCCCCAATTCATCAATTGAATTTGAACGCGAGTTTACGCAGATGCATCTTATTGTAACCCTAGACGTTAAAGACTTAGATAATTACATTACTTCGTTAAAGACTTTCAGATCACAAGTTTTTTTGCTTCTTTAAATTACGTTGATCTGTTGTTACTTTTAAATCGACACTCGGTTATAGATACTAGCAGCAAGAAAAGGAGTCTAGAAGATATGTCGGACAAGAAATGGACAAAACTTTGGAATTAACTATAAAAAGAATAAAATAAAATTAATTTATATTTATAATTAAATACAATTTTTATTCCGTTTTTCTTAAAAAAAATCACTTGATCAAATAATGTATATATATTTAAATTTATGACTCTAAAAATTTTTAATTATTGTGATATTTTACTATTTTGTCTAAAAATTTTCCGACTCCCTTTTATTGAATAAAATATATTTGTTTCTATTCGAACCACAGTTTTAGAAGCGTCTTTCGTTTCGCGGAGAAGTAATGGGTGTACAGAGGTAGACTTATGAGGAAAGAATTAACTATGAAATATGTATCTGGAACAGGTAAGGGATGGTCCGTGTGATTTATGGGAGGCGCCCGCTGCGAGACTCCGCCACGGGGGCGCCTTTTGGCGGACACTGATTTTTTCCTACCCTAAATTATTTTTTAATGCCCCCCTCTACCGTTCTCCGGTAGCCCTGAAATAATATATATTGCCTGGGGTATGTGTCGCTTGCAATTAAGCCGGGATTGTTTTAGCGCCTGCATTAGTTTTTATCCGGAGCGATTTTTACGTTTTTTTTTTAATAATTCATGGGCGGTAAAGGGTTAACCGTTAATTTTAATTCGGATAAAACCCAATTTGTTGAGTTTTCGTTTGATGCATCAATATTTAATTTCTGTTTGGGTTTTATTTTTTTTGGAGTTAACTACCGAAGTCATCATTATTCATCATAAATCAAATGGATATTTGCTAATGCACAATGATGCAAAACTCATCGTATATACTATGTATTAAAGTTTACAATACATTTAAAAATGTGCATAACGTTAAAATGTTAATGAATGAACGTGGGGACGCAATTATTTCACACAAAGGATTCGCGATTGTATCCTGGCCCAGGATCCATTTGTCGAGATGACGCCCAGGCACAATCGTCTGGCTGGTAGCTGGTAAATGGGAATTCACTCCTGGCTAAACTGAGAACACCTTGCGGCATGTTTACCTTTTGTTTTTGGTAAATACGACAATTCTATTTGGAAACGAGCTCGCCCTGGCTCTATCAACCGAGACGAGGTAAAAAGCCGCAAACGTACTACATTGTGTGCGCTAATGCGTTTTCGGGAAGTCTATTGAGTGATTGTATTATAATTTAATGAAATATGTAGACAACATGATATTTTTACTTGATTTTTAATATTATTTATTTATATATTTTCATTCATAACTAACTCACATTTTAAAATGTTGAATGTATTTTCTTAAACAATATAATAAAACCTAGTATTACTGTTACTTTATTTTATCTAGTATCAATTTAAAGCTGATGCTTTTACAAAGTATTTTTATTCTGATCGCATTGGAGATAGCCCGACATCGTTCGTTTTAGCTATAAACTAAGTCAACATTTTAGACATAAGGTGCGGTTTTGAGAAGCGCAAATCGCGTTGTTCTACAGGATCGGACTTCATTTCTGACTATATTTAAGGACTGTCAAGTTTATTCGATTCATTTTTAATTTGTCACTTAAAACTTTATCGTTTTCTGATTCTACAAAAATCTATCTGATTCACAAAAAGGGTGATAAATCGTATATCGAAAACTTCAGACTTAAGGAAAAAAATAAGTGGGATGGTGCTTACATGTTTTAGGTGTACATTGTGTTTTTAAAAATATAAAATGGTATAATTGTTTCAATAATGACTTTTATGACGCATTGGAAAAACATGTAAATTTATAGTGTACAAAGAATATAACTTCATACTTGCCTTAATAAAATGAACTATTTTTATTATTATTTTTAATTTACATATATACTATTATGTACATTTGATGAAAATCAAAAATTAGTGAAACTTTATATCGTGTGTGAGAGATCGGAATTACAGATTATTATATAATTATATTGCTCATCACTAATTAATTGTTTTTTTATAATCTCACGGATTAATATAGTAGTGAATAATTAAAATTAAATTAAATCGTACATATTAGGTATTGAAAATTTTCTTAAGATGAGCTACTTTCATTGTTCATTAAAAATATTTTATACGTACTAGGAAAAGGAATATATTTTTATACTAAAAATATATTTTTGTCTAGCTATCGTAGTCAAAAATTATAAACAAGAAACACAATGTAGTTTTAAGTTGTAAAGACTAAAAAGTATTACTCAAAACGCAATACCAAAGGATTTATATATATACCATCAACAGTCGATTTGAAACCTCAGCTCCCCTTTCAAGCAATGAGAAAGACGCACTAATTGTTTGAAAATCCACTCGCGCAAAAACCCATCCAGCGCCAAACAAACCATCCCCACTCGTAGTGAAAATTTATAATCTTCGAAGGCCGATAGAGAAAATTCATATTTATTCCTTTGATTTTACGCCGCGTGCTCTATTTGGCCAAACCGCCCCCGCGATCTTTCCGATGGAAGTTAACCCTTTTGAATTTTGGCAAAACCGCCCCCACCCCTCCATCTTCCCGTTCCGGGCTCGAGCGGTCGCAATGCACCCACTCTAATAAAGCCTAATATTTACTGATGAAAATTGACTAAAAAGGAAAAGCCCCCGTGCACACGATCGGATCGGCGATGGAAGAATGCGAGATCTGGACGAAATTAATAATTTTACCTTCGTTTAATTTAGCCGATAATCCCCACCCCACTCTTGTTTAAACTGGAGGCAATATAATCAACGTTCGAATTTTTAAAATTTTTTTATAAAAAATTACCTCTAGTTATTTAATAGTAATAATTATTTAATTTATTACCATATTGAGAAAATAGATAAAAGGTATTAAAAAAGTAAAAATAAAGGTCTACTATAATACAAAACGATTTTTCACTTCATTAAAAATACTTCCGTTTCTGCTAAAGTCCTTAGAGAATATGTGTTTAAAATTTCTATGTCAGTTCTTAATACCGCCTAGTATTGATGTAATTAAAAATAAATTTTAGCAAATTAAGATTAGAATTTCAAACATGTTACTGGAATGAAAATAACGTGGATGTTAATATGATATGGAACAATATTTATAAGAATATAGTGGACTGTAAAATAAAAATATAATTTTAAAACGGTATATCATTACAACCCAAAACCGTGGTTTAATGATGATTTAAGAAATGCTATAAAAAAAGAGATGAGTTATACAAAATATTTCAAATAATAAAAGTGAAACAAGTAGATTATAAAATTAAATGAAAAATGTAAAACATACTTACAATGTAGAAATATGGTAATCAAAGAATTAAAATTAGCTAAAAAGAAATGGTATGAAAAGTCGATAGATGAAATAAAAAATGATCCAAATAGATTTGATTTTATAGATGCCAGCTGAGTATAGCTGGAACCAGTATAAACTAAAAATACTGTATAAATGTACTCTAAGATCTTATACGAATATCCAGGAATTAAATTGGATGGTTTTTGGTTTTAAAAGATAAATTTTCTCAGAATCTGGGGTTATTTAATTATAGAAATGAAACATTTCTTGATATTTTATCCAACTGCTAGTAGATTTGTGGGAAAAATGTTCTAATTTAGTAGCAAACTAATTTATCTAAATTATGATCCAATTTGCCAGTCGTATGTAATAAACAATGTATCACGTTTACATTAGAACAATCACATTCGACCCTTCGACCATCATAAATATCCATATTCGCAACACCTCTTACATCATCAAGCAAAACCCTTTTACAGTGGTCCACCCGTTTAATCTGCATTCGTTTGAACCGTGTTAACCCTAGCGCCACCTCACACCTATCCCTGTGATACACAGTGGCCCGCTGCACCCGAGGGGGCGCACCTAAAGTGGGTGGCTTAAACTCTGCATGTGTGTGTACGGTGTACCTGCTCACATCCTAGACACGCCGACTAGACACTCTTGACTTCTCTCCTCAAAATCTATTTTGCCCCGGACGAGCATGCGAATTTATGAGAATGCCTCGAGAGTCTGGCGAGTTATTATCGCGTCCTGCACAAAGTCTACCCCCAGACTGTTAATAACGAAGAATCCGCAAAATCCCTACACTCGTGTTCTAGAGCAGCCGGTGCGTGTCTCAATCACGGTGCATCGCGTTGTTATAGACGTGTGTGGGACGGATCTCGGTTGTTGGGGCTTTGTTCGACATTGTAGATACTCGATCCGGCCACATTAGGTATTGTAGAGCAAAGTTGTCTTGTCGGAACAATATGCTATTAAGAGTTTTCGTGACATGTATGCATGTTTGGTACAATAACAACGGATCTTTGACTGATAATAATACATGTAGATGAATTTAATGAATATTTTTTAACATAAATAATGCTCAGAAGAATATAACATATATTACTAGAACTAACCAAGGATGACTGTTAAGTGTTAATGTATAAAATGTAAATATTAGCAAAGGCCGCGGTAAGCGAAACGCTTCAGGTAAAGTGGTAGTGGAATCGGGTCTTTGTAGCAATAGAAGAGCTTATTTTCCATTGGAGAAAGGGGAGGAGATCAATGATCTTATTTTTCTCTGTCTCCATGATCGTACTGAATGATTTCGATAAGAATTGGTATTTTCTTTTTTCTTTAAAGTAATTTAATATAATTTAAGATACAACTAATATAAATAAATATGGCAGCAAAAAATGGGTGAGCTCTAAACTTCCCTCGGGATGGCCATGTGTATAAAAATAACAACCAGGACTCAAACCAGTAACTTCTACGCGAGAAACCATCGCAACAACATCTCAAGAAATTTAACCAGGGATCTCCAACGTTATTTTACTAAGTTTATATGAGCTCAAACCGAGTAGAGCCACCGATTAACCATAGATCGTTTTTATATTCACGTTAATCCTGGTTCAGAACGACGCTTAGAATCTAAAGGTCAACTTGCTTCGAAGATGACTAAATATTTCAGACTTAGATATGAAAAGAGTATTAATATTTATGTCATAAATTATTTTTAAATTTGACACTATAGACATTAAGATGTTGGTCAAAATAAAAGCAGTTGATTTTCTTTGGTCTTCGATGGTGTCGTATTTGCCGATTCGGCGTAATATTTTTTTGCAATCTTAGGGTCGTGCTTTTATGTTTTATAAGTTAAATAAGTTAAAAAAAGTAAATAATACTAAGAAAGTGATTTACATACTATCAGAAAAATAGGAGAAGATCAACGATTCTTCTTTTTTCTGATTCGTTATCTATGGAAAAACAAAAATTTCTGTTTTTATATGGGTAATATCTTATTAAATACCTCTAGATTTTCTAGGTGTGTTTGTCATATAATTTTGGGTTTCGTAAAACAATTCTTCTCAAAATAAAATAGTATTTGCTGCTTTTTTGCATCAGATAAAGTTTTTTTTGTATTTTTCGTTACTTTTGTGTTTTATTTTTAAATTATGTAATATAGAATAATATATAAAAGAAATACCTGATTTTTTTTATTAATACCCAAACATAAGGTAGTTACAATAGAATAAACCTAAATTCATATCGCAGTAAAAAAAAATATATTGCAAGAAATTAAAGTAATGGTAAAACAAGTCGCATGGTGATAAATAATTTTAGGAAATGTTGAAAGAGTGCCGTACACCTAATTGTATACATTTAAGTAGTGAGGTAATTAACATAGTTTGTACAATATGAGAATCAACTACTAGCTCGTTTTAAATAAAAAAAAAACAATAAACAGTATTATATAAAATAGAAAAAAGAAAAGATACAAATTTATGATTTTTAATAATAAGTCAATTAATGAAAATAGTTTTTGTAAAACTCCAGCATTTTTCAACCAAACCTATCATTTAAAATAAATTAACTAATAAGTGTAAATTGTAGGCTTTTGTAAAAAAACGTAGAATTAATTATTCCTTACAACAATATACAATGACATAAAATAAGCATATAAATAAAATAAATTCTTTGAGAGAAAAAAAATATAAACTTTATAATTAATTTATCAATTATCAAATATAACTTTTAGAATCTAATATGTCACCGCATATTACCTTAATATGTAAAGTTATATTTTAAACAAATATGACACTAGTTTATTACATATAAACGAATATGTAGCAAAAATTCCATGAATAATTCTATGAAATGTCTAATACGAATGCCAAAGAGGCACACCATACCATAGATGCCTTTGTCAAAGGTAATTTTTAATTAAACCTAATTACGCCCTGACAATGAGGGGGTATCATTAAAAAAGACAGGTGACGTGCGAGACCATAAAGCCACACCAATAACTCAATATTGTTTCCCAGGAGCGTATGCATACGACGCGTAACCGCAACGTGACGTACCTTAGCGGTCGCTGCTACAGCTATAAATATGCCAGCAGTTTCCAACTTTGCAGTTTAATGAAAAAGGATATTAATTACATATTAATAAAAAAATAATAAAAAATAGAGGAACTTAACTATTTATTTTTAATATATTTGCAGTTTAGCGAGGAAAATTTTTAAGGCCGCTTACATTATTATTTATTTAAGCACGTGTATTTATTATTGAATTAAAACCAATAGTATAGATTGGTCATACTATTGTTATGATGTTTGTAAAAGTCAAAGAAAAAAAGTACTTTGAGAAAGGCAGCATTCTGGGACGAGGCAGACACAACACGGATAAGTTTTTGCTCGGAGCACTCGGCTCGATAGAAGCTGTGGCTCATTACGGGAAACCTCACGGATAATATATTGCCTGGCTGCTGATGAGTTTGCATTGCCCCCGTCCTGGGGCTCTTACCCCAAGGGGGCGCCATGCTTGGACCTCAGCATCCGATATTCAAGTAATAACCCTCGTGCATTCTCGGGAGATAGGTCAGGGGGTGGGTCAAACTAGCCGCCGTACCAATTTATAGGTCAGTGATCATCCTATAAGTGAATTGTCCACGACATTTATTTTACGCTTCTTTCAAATATTTAAAACAAAGAATCAATGCAACATGATCTAAATAATAACTCACCTATTTAAGGTAAAACACATTGCAACATTGATCAATTTTAGTGAATTTCAGAATTTGATTTATACATTGCAATAATACACGTGAAAGTATAATGGTAACCGATTATTCAGATGTTTTTAATCTTTGATAACGTGGCACATTTTCCCGTCTCATTTCTCTCAAATTGCGAGGCTAAAAATATTAAGATATATAGCGGAGTATAGTAATTATGAGACGCGAGAAACGACGTGTAGACATAAGAGTAGTTGGCAGCATCTCTTATGCACCACAGTGGGCCAGAGGTGCCACCCTTGGTTGGCTTCACCCCCACAGGTATTCCACCCCATCCTCCTTCACCCCTCAGAAGAGATTTACGATAAACCTATCTGCGAGATAGGAGAAAAGGCTACGCAAAACGCCTCCGTAACTTTATGAGAATACACCCTAAAAACCTCACCCCATAAGATCATGGTGGAAGTGGGGGGCTCTATCCAAGTGTTGGCAGTATATTATACATCGTTGGTGCTTAATTTTAAAATGAAATGCAAGGCGGTTTTATACTGAAGGCAGCACATACGTTCAACGCTGTCGGCAATCAGCTCAAACGCTTCTAGAACTCTACTAGAAGTTAATGATATATTATTATGTGCTTATAGCTTAACGCTTTTAATATAAAGCGTTTTAGTTGCAAAAAATATATTTTTTTAAAGTCAAAGTAAAGGTAAGGGTTCCTGCGTTAGATTTCATATCCTATTTATTTTTATTAGTGAATTAATGCTTTTTTACGGTGCGGGTGTTTATAGATATTTTTTATTCGAAAGCAAAACCGAACTATTATTGTTAGTTATTAAGGTCAATAAGTCATTTTACATTTTTTATAGATGCATTCACAACTGATAGATTGATGAATAAAACGCTGTAAGCTCAAAAGCCTTTTACTTGTGTTTTATGTCTTAAATTTAAAAAAATATTTTTATTTTAATTTACCTGATATACTTTAGTGATATTTTATGCTTCTTTAAGCTGTCTCCGAAACGTTAATTTGCTGTTTTAACTCAAACATGCCCTAAACGAATTAACCAAACCCTAATGGATCTAACGAATATTCTAAGACAATGGTTAATTTTATTTTAATTCAGATACGATTTTTTTTAAGTAGTATTTCATTATCTCGTTTAACAAATGACACACGTGTTTATGGCAAATTTAAGGGTAGGAAAATGCACCTCTTAAATGATCCCCTGCGTCTTAAAATAAATAAATACGAAAAATAAACATGTACTTATACAGTAATAAAACCAGAGAAAATATGATTCACATGTTCCAGGATCTATAATGATAAAGAATAAACCATTCCCATCGTAGGTTTAACCAAAAGTGCACATTCGCTAATGGCTAATTCTACTAAGTCATATTGAATCTCGACAAAATGACCGTTTCAATTCTCCATTAGGGATTCTGCGTCGAGACAACCCGAGAATTTATTCCCGAGATTTCAAAGATTTTTTGCTGTCTCGAGTCCCAGGAATTTAAAAATTAATAACCCGGGATTCGAGACTTTCCGAAGTGCAATTTTACAAAAATATGTAAAGAGCGAATTTGATGTCGAGTTTAATTTATGTGTCGATATGAAGACAAGGTGGAATTCCTTATTACCCATTCAACTTTAAAAACGAGTTTCAGATATAAGATTCAACTATCAAGCGAACTCCAAATCTAGAGCTTTTATTCAAATCATTGCTTACAATTAAGCCAACATCTACAGAAAGCGAGAGTTTTTTCTACATCTGGAATATTTGCCACAAAAACCAGGAACAGGATTCATCATTAAACGCCTTGGTGTTTTTAAAAACATATTTTTCCTTACAAAAGTAAAGGTTTTAACTTAATATTGATATAAATATTTCGATTAAAAAATTGTAATAAATTAAATATAAATAAATATCGAATAAAGTGTTTTGTTTCAATAAATTTTCACCTATCGTACCTATAACACAAATAATATAAGTTAATAATAATAAATTAACTAAAGCTAATAATAATAATAAGTTTATTAAAGTTATTAATAATAAGTTAATTTTTTAACATAATTTTTTTTCATGATTATACGAAAAATAATCAAAGTCTCGAGTCCCGGGAATTCCCGGGACTTTAAAAATTTGGGTCTCGAGTCCCGGGAATCGAAAAAGCCCGAGACTTCAGAATCCCTATTCTCCATGTTTTCATTTCACTATAGTGAAAAAAACAGATTTATTTTTTAATTAAATAAACTTTGTAAAAAACATAATAAGTTAAAATACTTTTTTTTTAACTGATGGAAATAATTTTTTTGCGGCTTGAAACAAAAAATACTAAAACATTTTTTGAAACACACCTGTTTTTGAGATACACTCAAACATTTCGTTTCATATAGCGAACGAATTCTGCGAATTTCGATCACAGTAGATACACTGATTAAAATTCTACTTACAAATGTTTATTGAAAGCAGTTTTTAGTTGAGAAGGAACGTCTATTTGACTTACATTTTAGTTATATTGAAAGAAAACACGACTACCTGTGTTGCTCAAGTATACAATTTTTTTAAATTTGATTCACTATAGTAAAAACAAACATTTTACGAATATTAATTTAGTTGAAAATCAAGCGAATAATTGAATATTCGACTGAGAAGAAAAACTGTTACGTGTACATAATACATTTGCGTAAATATTATATTTAATTTTAAAACAATATGAAGTAGAGTAAGTTTAAAGTTAGTTGGCATTTTACAGTCTATGACGTTCAACGTCTAAGCCGGCTATAACATTCATTAGAAAATGCTAATGTTTACACTTATAAATAAAGGTGCAGCACGGCGAGGGTGTGCGGATGAAGAAGTGTTGCGGCGGTGGATCGCGTCAACCGTGAAATGGACCCGTTAAAATGCATCGCAAATCATCGCGAGATGACATCACTATGCTAATATTCAAGACCAAGGAGACGGTGAACTTATTAACGCCTGGGGAGACGCCAACCAAGGTGCCAGACCCGTTTTAAAAGCTCAAATCCCTTCATCCTTGATTATTGTCGAATATTGATGTACTCATTTGTGTGTATTAACGAACGTACTAGATCTTGTTAATAGCTTAAACTTAAAAGTTTAGTTTCTCTATTAAAAACATACTAAAAAGAAATCAAAGTGTAATATATTTAATCACAGATTAAAACATAAATCTACTTAGAGATAGCAAACCGTGGCTTAAATACAAAAAATATTGTTAAGATAGGCTCGGTAACATCAAGACTGAATACTTGAAAATTATGTACAAGTCAGATAAAATTGAACATTTAACATAATTAAAAAATGTTTGGTAAACACACTAATATTACACTATTTTAGCCTTAGCTTAACCTTTTCAACGCGTGGTATGTAAATGTAATATTTTCAGATAAAATCTATGTCTACATTTAGTCTAATCTTACTAACAAAATTCTTTAGTTATTTGTGTTACTTAAATAATACTACACAAAGAAAGCCCGCAATGTTAGCTTATAACATTAAAATTTGAAGTCTTTAGGTGCGTTGGTCGGTCACGTGACGCGCTTTCTTCCAAGACGAGCTTTTAATTGGGCGTAATTTTTGTTTGACGTAATTGAAGAAGTGGTTATTTTCTCTCTCTCTTTCTCTCAAAGTCGGTTAGTTAAACGGGGGAAGTTGGAAGGCCCTAGCTGTAATTATTGAATTCACTATTTAATTATGGTAATGACTTATTGACTCTGTTCTCCACGGTGACAGTTTTACTGCGGGGGCGACTCTTTATGGGGTCGCGTGTCGCAAAAGCGCGGAAGGAATCGTTAGACTTTAGACTTTAAATAATATACTATTATATATTTATATATGCGGGTCGTCCCTCGATTAGCGCGTTTAATTTCAACAGGGCAAAGAGTGATGCGCCACAGGATTCATCAAGAAATCGATCATGTCAAATCTTCAGTTACCTTTGCAATAAAAACTGCTATTAAGCTAGCAGCGTCTTATGTTTCATTTTTTTTCATCTCGTAAAAATTGCATTTAACGCGATTTATTAATCTGTTTTAATTTTTTCAGGTAATCAATTATTTAGCTATGTACAGGTTAGTGCAAAAATCACTTTACCTTTTAAAAACGGAATATTTATTTCATTTTTATTTTGCATATTTTTTATTTCTTTTTTTCATATGCATGTATGTTATAAATATTTGAGATATTTATTAGATTTAAGTACACAACTAAGCAAATATCAAAGATTGTGCAATTTTATTTCGAAAACAACTATTTAATTAAGCATATTGCCGACATTTTAATGCCATAAATAGTCCCTCAAGATCAATCACTCGAAGTGTAATTTAAGGTTTTCAAACCAAGGGCTATTTTTGACTTGTCACAGTATCAACATGCATGATCTGCTAAAAACTAGATAACTATTGTACGTGTGTGTGAAAAACTCAACTTGAATACATTCTACACATATTGGCGTTTCAGTAGATCTTTGCACCGAATTTTAAAGGAATTACATATTTTACCGTATAAGATTTAGCTTGTGGTAAAAATAAAACCAATAAAATGTTTCTGTAAAATGGGGCAACTACCCATACTGCAAGAACAACTATTTCTTCTTTAAATATAAAGAAATTTTAGCAAATATTCAGTGTCAGAAAAATGAACAAGATACAGAAATATTCTCGCCACCACGTTAACTTGATCTGCAGCTAAAGATTTATCTCTTTGGGGCTATCTTAAGGAAAAAGTTTATTTAAAGAAACATTAAATATTCTAGGATCTAAACAATAATATCCGAGCATAGATTAGATCGTTTTAGATAGAAACAAGTTGTCATGGAACACAGCCTAGAAAGAGCTAGGTGTTGTGATACTGAAAAAGAATGGCTTTTAAAAAACATTAGATTTCAAAATATTTTTAGTAACATCTAACATGCTCTTTTTATTCAAAAGTTATTTCATTTTTAAAATAAAAACAAAAATTTGCACCACTCTTTATAATTTAGATCATTAATATTTTTAACATTACTTAGCCTTACCTCACATAAGATATTTCAACCTGATAAATAATAATTTTACTTAAACTAAAAATATTTGTTAGGTTAAATAAAGAACTACTTAAATTCTATATCATACAATGAATTTAGAGTTAATGCGGAATTTGCAGTTTTAACGTTACACAACAATAACAATTATGTAATTAAATAAATAATGTAATATGGCAAAGGAAATTATGTAATTAATTAAATTATGTGTTATCAAAATATAAATTCTGTAATTGATTCAATAAAATATATTTTTATAATAGTTAAGTATTTTATTTAAGAAACGGTAAATACCTATAATTAAGTTGTATTGCTGATAAAAGAAATAATAAACATGTATTAAAAATGCTTCTACAATTAAACTTTTTTTATGTTCAGTAACAAATTGCTTAAGGTGTTATATTATTACTATAAAAATATTAACAATCATTTATAATGCACAGTGGGTATTAGTTTAAAATATTACGTTTTTAAATTATATTTAGATCTTTTCGAAATGTAAAATCAGAAAAAAACTATCTTAAATCAAAAGATATGAAAATAAAGTAAAATAAAATAAAGTGAAAAAAAAATTTTTATTTACATTGTTTTTTCGTCACTTACAGTATATATTAAATCTAATACTATAATAATTTTATGACAAACAAATCTGATGTATTTAATTAGAATTCATTGAATTAGGTATAGTTAATTGATATCCTAGTCAAATATTTACCACAGAGCGATTATTTTAAGTAACAAACACTTAACAACAAGTTTTTTAGTCACAAGCACTATTGTTATAGTTCATATTTTTTTAAATAAGTCAAAAGTTTTAAAAATATGAACTATGAAACTATATATAAAATTACTTTTAAGAATGTATGTTATTTACTTTGAATCAAATACTTTATTATATATGTATTATGCAGCTGCATTTGAAGTTGCTAAGCTTCCGTTTAAATGCTTAACGTTTTCGTTTAACGGCGTTAACCGACCCATTTCTCAATTTTCTTCGTTATATGCCCACTTCTTTGCCGAACAAAATAACCTTTAATAAATTTCATCATCCGACAAATTTCGCGCCGCTTTGGGGCGAAGGGGTTAAAGCTCCCTCGTAATAATGTGCATTGCGGAAAATTTAGATAGACTTCAAAGTGGATTTGTAGATAATATTTTACAATTTATTATATATTTTATTTTTTATAAATATAATATTTACTCTGTCGATACAGCCTCAAGACAAAGAGGGCTTGAAACTCAACCGCGACTGTATTATATTAAATTTTATTATGATCCAAGACTAAGTAATGCGAATATCGTGTAAGAAACTGTTGCGGGTCGGACTTTGGGGTCGTGTCGGTTGGGGGAAGGCGCGCGACCACCCCCTGTTTCTACCCAGCCATGAAATTAGGAGCAGTTAATGCTGTTGTGTGCATTATAACATCCAAAAGGTTGTGTAAACAGCTTCCGCTTCCAGTGGATGTTACACATATTGTGGACGCTGCTCGAAATGCCCTCTTCTGCGAACACATCCTGTTTTGAGTTTATTGGGCAAAGAGAGGATGAGGTAAAATATAACACAATTATATGAATCTTACGCGTGAATAGAAAAATAATAAACCACTTTTCAATACTAAGAACGAAACACAGCAATAGATGATTCTATTATATCCTATAACACTGACAGTTTAACGTTATTTCTAAATCATTTTCAAAAATATTTCTATTGCAAAAAACAAATTAAATTTAATTAAGTAATATGAAATGTATGTAAATATTTAAAACTAAATATCTACGATGAACATTATGTTTTTTTCACTTTTACTTTTTTAATGTATTGTATGAGGTAAACGTATTTTTTTTTTAACTAACTTAATATAACTTATATTTTGTCAACTGTCTTTTATTGTTAGCTAAGTAATTTCACTTTAGGTAAAGAAAAACGTATTACGTGTTTTATAAAAACGTATTAAACTATTAGAAACAAATAGCTTTCACGTTTATTTCCTTTACAGGTAATAGAACTACGAGAAGAATAAATTCCAGTAGGATAATTGAACGTCTCATCTCGAGGGTCTCACAATAAAAGTTGACAATTTAACACAGGCTGGGTAACGCAATTACACAAGTAGCGCTACCAGGACCAAATTGGCTCCGAAGGGCTTTCTTACCATGGCGGAGAAAAGAATAATCTCCCGGGTTTCCTCCGGCAAATTTCACGCAAGATAAAGCCCCCTAAACCTTGCCGATCCGCGGACGGGTTACACTCACCTGAGCAGAGAAGCTATTCTCACCTGCGGTGTACCTTTGTACCCAAGATCAAACATGATCCAATAATTTAAATCCTTTAAATATATTATTTTAATAATTTTGCTTTGTTTTATGTATAATTTTTTTTAATATAAATTTTAGTGTGAGGGTTTCAACCATCTACACAATTTATCACAATAAAGAAGTAACCCTAACGACTGTTTGAACAAACAAAAATAACTTAAAACACTATTTAAATGTTCGAATTGCGGCCGCCAAATTTTCATTATTTTTGAGATATTATTCAATAATGAAAACACATTGTTGTATCGTGTAAGGTTCCATTTTTACTAACCCTAAACTCTCAGCTGTCGAATTATTATTTTTTCTAAAATTTACTGCACAAATGACAGCAAATTCAAATCTTGCGTTAATTTTAAAACAACATTTTAACATAATGTTATTTTTTTAAATTTTAATTTTTAATTTATGTATAAGATTAGAATTTAAGCTCCATCGAAAAGCAAAATCACGTTCAATTTTCTCGTCTTATTTTCGTACCCAAACTCAACATCACGACCGGATTTAATACCCTTGTTTTCGGACTGTTTGAAAGTTTGCCTGGCAAAATCGTAAACGTGTACCTTCCCGGACACGTATCGGCCGCTGCATGCAGTGCTATAGTAATTTCGCACGAAAACTTGGCTGCTGCGGCTGTTGTGTGGTTATCGGAGAAAATGCTACGGAGGCTGCCTCTCGTTCCTCGGCTCCTTGTTTCCTGGAAATTGTCTGAAGTGTTTGTGTTTATGGGTGGAACGCGCCAAATCGAATTAGATGCAGCGGTTTCACCTGTGGTATGCGCTTACAGCCGACTCGCGATCGCGTCATAACCGCTGACGTAATATTAAATGCCGTACCTGGGTGTAATCTGAATGTGATGGTGTCTGGTGGTAGAAGGACGTTCTTAGAATCAAAATGTAACATGCTCTTGATTGGTAAATCATCTCACATTTGAAATGGAGAGTCATAAAGAAGTAATTCCTATTTTCTACGATTTGCTTAAAAAATATTTTTAAATTAGCGACACAAAAATTAGTTCAACTATATTTTTTCTTTTACGTACATTATAACAATAAACCAGACTAGAAAAATATTGGTGACATATAAAATGGTTTTAAAATAAATATATAAAAATATCAGTTCCAGATTATTGATTTTTTTAATAAAAGATAATCCACATTATCATGTATTGTGTATTACTATTATTTAGAGCTGTAAGTTATGAATCTAGATAAAAAGGTTTGCTTACAATTGGCTAGATAAACTGAAAGCAACCAGCAAAGATATAATTTATAGATGTTAAGGTAAAATAAGATATGAAAACCAATTAAAAAGATAGAAGGCGGAGAGCACTACCTCGACATAAAGGGAACCGCGCCTCTTGTTTTAAATTGCATTATGTTTCCTTACCGCCGTGCTAAGATTACATTCTTTCCAGGAGCAATACTAGATCTTCTTTCCTTCCGCACAATACGAGGGTACGGAATGAAATGCTTATTTTCATAATGAAAAATCTCGTCCGAGTCATAAAAGTACCCCAGCGAGGGGACGTATTAAAAAAATTGTATTTTTTATCTTCTTCTCCTCTTATTCTATAATATGTATTCGGAAAGAGAAAAAATAAAGCGTTATTTAATGTAGGCGTGCGTGCATGGGTAGGAATGGGAAATTGACACGAATTCGTAAGGCGATTCTGAGGAGGAGTATAGTTCTCGTCAGGTGGGAGCTTTTCTCCTGTAATTTCACCCTGGGCGGGGCAGATGTCGTGCCGAAAAGTTTTCCCGTTGCTCCCGAGACCTAGAAATTTATAGAAATTCGAACACAATACTTTTCTTGCTTCGCTTGCACAACGTACTACCGCACCTCTGGGCCAAACTTATAATCACTTTCGGTCAAACACATGTGCATGTATGGGATGGTTTAGATAGTCATTTCTTATTAAAATAATCTTAAAATAATAAGGCAGCTAAAAAGGTTAAACATTAATAGTCCTATTTTAATATAATACTATAATTTTTGACCACACTATAAAATTAGATGAGTATTGCTTAGAGGAAAACTTAGATTTTAAATGCATCATTCAGGCTATATCTTTAGGCCACTTTTCTGCGTTTATTCTTAATCACTTGGTCTGGAATCTCTCTAATATAAATATATTACACTTTGTAAGAAGTGCTGTTAGAGGTACTGGCAGCTCCCCAAATTGTATTCCGTATGTCCAGATGAGCTTCAGTATAGATTTTAATAATTCCATTTTGCATTTTAAAGACAGTCGTGAAACTATGTTTCTGACAGGTCAATTTATAAAATACTGGTAGTACTATATTTTTTTTCTGATTCGATGATACCCATATTATGCCCAGAAATAAAAAAATGAAATCGTGCTTGTTGTAAGAAATTATCATAAGTAGTGTTATCGGCGTAGGATATTAAAGTAGAATAACATTATGCAGTATTTACTAATTTTTTAAATTTAATTAACGTTTAACATAAGTGGAAATTAAAAAAATATACGAAAAATTAATTTTCCGGAATATTGAGATTTCTTAAAAGAAAATTTTAATATGCAATTTATATAGCATAAATATTTTAATCATCAATTACATAATTCTGTTTTTAGAAAAAAATGTATCGCATTTTGAACATACAATTTACAATTTTGTCCCTGGCAAATATATTTTATGTATATTTTATAGAAGTAAATTTGTTAGTGCTGCTCTGGCTTCTGGAATAAAAACTTAGTAGGCATCCAGAAATAGTCGATAAAAGACAATATTTTGTCAAAAATTATGTTCCTAAGAATTGTTTTTTGACAATGTAATGCATGAATGAAAGACAAATAGGTTTTTGTTCATAGTCGTCTTATTGAATTTTATTTTGGTACTAGTAG
Source organism: Plectrocnemia conspersa (assembly GCF_051122295.1). Classification (NCBI taxonomy): domain Eukaryota; kingdom Metazoa; phylum Arthropoda; class Insecta; order Trichoptera; family Polycentropodidae; genus Plectrocnemia; species Plectrocnemia conspersa. The sequence goes on from NW_028277172.1 coordinate 14,517,570, forward strand.
GTAAAACAGTAAAAGATCAGCGTAAAAAGTTTTTTAGAAGGGTCTGAATGTAAGGAAGATTGCTTAAACACTTCTTATTGTTTGAAACACGAAATATTTATAAAGAGCCAGAAAGATAATTAGTCACAAATGTCGGCAGCTTAAGTCGAAATTTGACTCGCTTATTTATTAAATTTCCCAAAAAAACAAAAAAGAAGCACAACGACCACAATATTTACTACATATTTCTGACTCATGAGTCCTTGAATTATTTGCAAAATTTGCAAGCATGTATAAACATTAAACATCAGCAATAAAGCATTCACTTTAACTTTGAATAAATGCAATCAGATTAGCATACTAGACAACGTTTAAAGATACTAAACATGACAATTAGATATAACTGTGATGTAATAAAAAACAATTTAAAATCAAACAACAAAAATCTAAAAGTTACAAATTTATATCAAATTTGCCAGGGTATTCGAATGCTTTGGTTTTGTTAATCAATAAACATAATAAACATGCGAGCGGTACTCGGATTATTTTTTCGTAATTTTTTTTTAATACCAATAGATTAAAATAATAATCATTATTTTAATACCAGTAACATTAGTAATACTGGGATTGACTGTTTTCTCTCTTGATAATACCGGTATTATTGGAATATAGTTATAAGCCCAAACACTCCAGAATCTAATAAGCAGCATTTAGTCCATTGTTAATAAATCTACTCCTTTCGCTCAGACTTCGGATAATAGTTCCGTTTCTAATCGCACGCAATAAAGCGAAAGCCGTGTAATAATTTGTTATGACGTCGTTCAGAATTTACAATTATTTTGGTCCCTCGTCTTTGCCGCGCCATATTTTAAGGCTCGAGCTTCGATATTATACGAGTTCGTGGTCTGAGTCCGATTTGGGTGCATGTTAATAATTACGGGACACGGATTACACGATAAGGGGACTGCTGCCATAACTCAAGGCTGCCTCGAGTATCTAACGTGAGTTGAAAGAAGCCATGACTTACTAACAGGGGAAACAATGGATGTGGGGTCGGGAACCTTTACATTACGCATTTTCAACGATACCATTGATAAGTAATCCTTTCTTTAATTTTGATATATTCTTTATTGAAATTTAGTAAATTTTTTTTAGTTGATAGGTATTTTTTTAAATTGAGAGGAAGCTTGATTTCATTTAGAAGGTTTTCTACCCCTTAGTCGCAGTCTTGAATAACGCTGAGGCAACGTGAGGGGATTTTTCCGAAATATGCTGGGTGATGGCGGCCGGACGCTCGCGTGCGGAACTGCTGGTGCCAGCCGCCGGTGTCGCTGATGTTTACACGTGATTATTATCTACATCTGGCGTTGGCGTTTACAACTAATAACCGTAATGACTACCACCACCACCCGCGGACTGGCTACAACCAGCGCCGGTATTCATGCGAGCGAAGACACTTTATGGTGCTAAGCCGGGTGACGAATGCGACGACAGCTCGTAACCGCGAGACGACTATGTTTTGCTTGTATTTTAAAACTAATGACTTTCTGGAATAAATAAAATCTAATTGGCATATAAACGAAAGTGTAATAAACATATCATTTCGACGCACACAATGAAAATTAGAATCTTAATGAATGCGATTATCAAGGTGACTGGAAAATAGCGAATGCATTTGCGAGCTACTTCCAAACGGGTTTTCACGCAATTCCGATGAGTTCAAATCCAGACGAAAACGACTCGGAAATATATATACCGTGATATCTATAGATTGATAGCTTATCAATTTCAGGAACAGGCCTTGATTTCGATTCAGCTAGTATACTTAAAAAAATGCTTTGTTGTTTCTTTTTACCATTTCATTAAAAACGAATATTTTTACCTATGTATTACGAAAGTGCGGAGTTTTAAAAATACATTTTATTTTTATTTAATAACAATGACATACTACAAATATTTCGTTTATTTTATTAATCTATAATTGTACGAAAAAACTAGTATTTTTGTATTTAATAATTATATAAATTCATATGTGAAATTTTACGTTGATTTAAATTTTTTATAACATATATTTGCGCTTAAAAACATATATTAAAAATTTAAACATATTAGAATAAGACAATAAATCACTTAAAATTAGTTATATTCTTCATTTAATATTTGTGATATAACGTGCATAATTTATATAAAGTGTAAGTGAAAATATTTGCGTTTAATCTCAAGTTTTTATTAGCTGAACATATTATAAAATAATTATATTATAGTGGTTTGTTGCTTTTAAGCTAAACAAAATAGCACATCCCAATCCAAGAAACCACACATGACCTTCACTCGCGAAATCCCTAGCTGACCTTGCTCAATGGCATGACATTGATTTACCGCAATCTAAATCCTCTGTGCGTAATGCTCGAACCGGTGAGCCGTAATTTATTACTGTTCTCACTGTACACGATAAGAGCATGTCCTTCGTGAAATAATACCCAGGAAAACACAAGAAAAGGGCAGTCACGCGACTTGTACCTACCACATGCCAAATAATAATTGTTAATGGGAACGTTTCAATATGAATTGCGGCCCCCGGAAAAAGTCGAGCTCGCGGGCCAGGCACCAATTTGTCACGGTTTCACTAATTGACAAAATTTGCATAATCCGGTCGCGATTCGTGACGTTCTTCAATTGCGGTAACTTTTCGTCAAGACTGGGAGAATGATGATTGCGATGATGACGATAATGATTTTTTTCATGTGTTAATTGCGATCAAAGTTTTGCGTTTTAATGTCTAGGCGCACACTTAAAAGTCGTTTATTAAATTTTATTTATGGCATGCCGTGAGAGAAGGCTTTCATTGTGGCTTTACGATGTGATTCGAGGAGATATGCTCATGTATGTGGAATGTAGATAAAGCAGAATATCAAATTGTCCTAACTGTGAAGTAGTACTTAATTAAGTATTGGTTATAACTAGAATAACTTATTGCCACACGTGTGAACATGAAGACATATTATTATGTTTTTTTGTCTGAAGCTGCAATACGCTCTTTTCTCGCACATTTTGTTTCGGATGAAGTTATATTAACCGTCACAATTTTTTTATGTATTTGTATCGTCAAGTAAAGACAGATGTTTCCATGTAAGGGTCAACGAGAAATTCACGAACTTTAATGAGATCAATTCAGGAGTGCTGTAGGGTAGTTTATTGTGACCAATACTTGTATTTTATATTTACTGCTGATTTCTTAAGAACAATACAAACAACAATTGCAACATTTACGGTCGACTCAGCTATGATGGCTTTGCATATAGCCCACAAAATAGAAAAATGGTTGAAAACTTGAAAGCTTAAGAGAAAAGAGACAAAATCGACACAAATTACCTTCACGTTGAAAAGGAAAAATTGCCCGCAAGTGTCTTTAAATGGTTGTCCCCTCCCCAAAAAAAGGAAGTAAAGTACTTTGAACTGCATTTCGATAGAAGGCTTGCACGGCGAAAGCACATCTTCACCAAAATAAAACAGTTAGGAATCAAACTTTGTCAAATGTACTTAATCATTAGTATTAGTAAATAAAAAAATTATCTAAAAAAATAAACTCTTGTTGAACAAATTAGTACTAAAGCCAATATGAACGTTCGTAACCTAGCTCTGGGGGAGTGCTAGCACCTTAAACATCGCCATCATCCAGAGATTTCAACAAGGTGCTGCGTATTATGGAAGATTCCCCTTGGTCTGTACCTAACGAAGTATTACATGCAGACCTCGTAATGGAAACAAATAGGAATAAAGTCATAAATAGTTACATAGCATATAGTAAACACCTGAAAACATATCTAAACAGACTAGTATTGGGACTAAAAGACTGAAAATCTGATGACTAAAACGTTTCAAACCATCTGATATACCAAACAGATAAAACTATTAGGCCATACTTTAAATAAATGCTGGCTGCGTCTCTACATGCCAACATAAGTGCTTGTTTTTTGTACTTATATACAATAATTGATAGATAGAAATAGATAATTAATAAAAAAAATATAAGTCATTAAAAAGCCTTTTAAAATATATCACTAAAAATTTGCCAAAACAACTATGAAATTAGTCAAAAGTTTTAAAAATAAAATACATTGCCCTAAAGCTATCTACTTTGCAAAATAGTGAGGAGTATTAACTATTATAAAACATAGTTTATATATAATAGTTTGAGAAGCAAGCGAATGCGCTGTCTCTAACGCAATTTATTTTCACTGAACGTGCGTGCCTGACGGATATATTGGTAGGATATTCAGAAAGAATTTGACTGTTTCAGTTTTATTGCTTTTGCTGTAAATTCAAGACTCACAAAAAGCGAGTGTTTCAAATGCCAATTAAAATGTTAGTAATACAACACCTCCGTCATAACTGTTGGAAAATTTCGGGTAAAGAGATCTGTAACATGTAACAAAGTGACACTTGACAATGCTGTAAGGTAGTCGGTTGTTGATCGTCTACCTCCATACCGATTCTGGGTATTTTTATAAAATGAGCGAATTCGAATTTGTGCACATACTCTGACACACTTTTAGGTTATCAGCATATAATACATGTTTTGAGTTCATAATTTATTAATAAATAGTAATCATATTATATAAATGATATTTTTTCATTCAAAATATTCATGGTATGTCTACACACCCACATACATATATATATAGTTCAAGCTTTTCTATATAAAGAAAGATATACACGTAAATTTAATTTATTATAAAGCAATACGAATTCATGTACATATTGTTTTCTCGTTTTGAAAAACATTATTACGTCACGTAACACGTATTTTGTTACGCCGAACTCTCGGCAATGCATTACACAACATGTGTAAAGCTTCCGGAACAAATCCAATGTAGCCTTAATCCTTTCGAAAACAATCCGTTCGTGCGTTGTTTTTCCGCTTTACAGCCGGCAATCCATCCCGAATGGGCTGCACAAACTTTAACGACACTATAATATTGCCACTTGACCGGGCCTATTGACATAACGGGGCCCTCACGGCACTCGGGGGACCAATTTCCAGTAGTTACCTATTCCCGGACAATTTTCCGATCGTGCCGGTTCGGGGGCAATAAAAAAATCATAATAAAGCAATTCGACCCACGAAAACTGCGACTACTTGTCGACACGCGTCGCCCCTGTACTTACAAACAAAAACAGAAAACGATTTAATGGCGGCCAATAAAAATCGAAATTGTATCAATTGTGAACACGCTTAAGTTTTTTTATACTACAAGTTTATTCAGTTCTCAATTAAGGTAGCAGTGCAGAGTGTAATGTTGATGATAATTGAAACACAAGCTTCAAATGAACAATTGAGATACTCGACAAAGACCACGGGCTATCTTTGTAGTAAATTATTGGACCACTTCAAGCAAAAAACATTAATTTAGGGCAAATATCTCGAGAAAACAAAGATAAGATAAATCAATTTATCAATATCATATTTTCCATTGTAACTTAACTAACATAAGTCTAATGCGTTACAATGGGGTAAATCTGTAAGTAAATCAGATATTATGAATAGCTAAATGTAGCTGCAATATATTCTATATAATGTATTAATAATCTATAAATGTCACTTTGCAGCTGGGGTCAATTTTCAATAATAGTGTATTTTTATAAATCAAATTCAAGTCTGCTGCAGTGGCTCGAACCTGTGACCTTCAGGTTGCCAGTTCAGACCTTACGCTATTCCAACCTTATATGTTTGTTCTTCACTAGTTTACTTTTAGTGTGGAGTTATTGAATGTAAAGGTTACGTATATATAATTTAAACATGAGAATGACGTTTTTTACTAATTTTAATGTTAAACCCTATTTCTCTTGTCGCGAAAACTATTCTGCCGTGCTCAATCCTCGCCCTTAAATTATTTTATAAAAAATCTACAGTACAAATTCTGATGAAACAATTTTCGTAAAAGGCATGCACGCGGATCAGTTATGAATAACGACAAAATAATTTGCCAGGAGCTCCCGAGGGGGTTAATTGCCGCTGTGCGCCGGCAAGGGGTTAAAGCGGCCGATTCAATATCGAATCAGAGCCGGGTCCTTAAACGAAAGCCCGCGGCGTTACATTGTTTTATTAAAGTGCGCCCAAGGTAATCTGGGTAGGTAAAAGGTAGGTGTTCACGTGCACGAATGCAAATTGCATAATTTGTCGAATGCACGCCATGGAGTTGTAGCAACGATGCTGGCGATGCATGCAACAAATAATTGCGCAGTCGTCTAATGTCACGTCGCAGCACTCATAAATAGGAAACTTAATATCTAGACTCACCCCCCTGAGGCAGGTTATGTCCTAATGCTCGTTGTATCTGGTACTTACCTAGAAAGAAAAATATGAATAATAATTAATAACATTATCAAAATAAGTTGTATTACATATCTTTAATAATATATTTATAGTGACCTTCAATGCGTCACAATAATAATAAATAAATAATAAAGCTATAGGTTACCATAACGACAACTTAAACAACGAGAAGAGAACTCTCGCACACTACAAAAGTACCATCCTCGTTACGAAATAAAGTAACCTTAGGAGAAAAATGCCATTTTTGTCATAAGGTCCGGAATCATCGTTTTCTCAGGGCTCAGGTTAACTCTCGGCGGCGCTGAATACAACAATGCATCGGCATACAATAAAAAAATATTTTTTCGATAATTTAAGAAAAATATTTTATGTATATATAAAAAAAAACTAACCATATAAATAATATAAGTGTGTAATTTAAAATTTTGTGAAATTCATATTATTTTTGTGACGAAATTTAACAAGGTTTTTTGCATATTTTTGGTTGACTGACTATATGTATATTCTGTTCATTTTGTTGTATTGGACAGAAATTTAAGGTTAAAAATATATGTAAATATCACAAGTTTTTCTCATATTAATCCCAATCAGTGATATACAAATATACATATTTATTATGTATCATATGTGTGTTAGTATGGCTTTTATATAAACCATGTATAATAAAATATTACAAACTACACAACAAACATGTCGTGACATAATGAAAATAAGCTTAAGCACACTTCGGCAACAATCGTACATGCGTGATTCAAAATTACTATTTTTATTAACCCGATATCGCTGCCTATATTTTACTCAGAAATATCAATACGTGTCTACAATTCGTTTCGATCTTGATATCTTATCTCACCTCATTCGCGCCATATTTCGATCTAAATCATCCACGAGACGCACGACCGACGATAAATTTCCGTGCGATTCGCACGAGCTGCGTTCCCGGGATAGGTACCTATATAATTTATGCCCCGGGCGAAAGTATAAATCGCCAAAGTTTTGCGGAGAAAACAAGTAGTCCTTTGCCCGAGTGCAGGCACCCGCCTGGAGTGGCCATCCGTTATGGTCGGACTGGAACAAAAGTGTCTTTTCTAGGGTCTCTCACTCTGCGTTTAAGATAGCGACCCCTAGCTTTTGATCATAAAGGTGGATAACAAGCCCATGGCACGGAAAGAAAGGATTTTCCATTTGCTAGGGTCCGGGCGATTCTATTGACACACTTTGCGTGAAGCGATCAAAGCTGAGATTGTTACGGCATTATAAAGACATTATAGCTTTTATTTCATTGCGTATATGTAAGAAGCGTGTTTTGAAAACTGTCATTGTTTCCACAATATTTATTTATTTAAATTATTTAAGGGCATCGTGACTTAACAATGCAGCATGATGAAAAAAAAATCATTTACAGTATTATTTTTTAATTAGAGAATGAGAACTAATTTTAGTTTTCGATAATTTGCCAAATTAAGTATCTGGTTTGCTTAAAAAAGATTTTTCAATGAACTATTTTTAAACAAGGTTTTTTGCTGTTGATTTGTTGACATGAAAAGTTTGGTAGTTTTACAAGTTTTTCTTTGGGTTTATGTTGATTCTACTGTTCAATTTAATTCAGTCAATAAAGGTTTTTATTTTTATTAGTTCTTTAATTAATTTTATATTTTGTATACAGCATTATAATTTATTATTTTTATGTTAAGTAAAATTACCTTTATTGTTATTGATTTATTTATTATCAAAAATATGTATTTTTTTTATACAAAGTTAAACATTTAAAATACATACCTATACATATACTATATGTATTTTAGCTTTTATTTGTATATATACTAAATATTCTGTGTCAAGAAAACTAAGGAATTTAATTCCCGTCTTTTGTTAACCCGATACGATTTTTTACTCGTTGATAAGTTGTCTGATATTAACACAACTTTATCACTTTAAAAAATTGCACCGTTTAAAAAAGTCGTTGGTTTTTTATGTTTTTTTTTTTATAAAAAGCAACGAATAATATTTTTAAAGTTACTCTTAAAATTTATCTAAACAATTTTTTTGTTTTAAATATGTCGGAATTATATATTGAAATAATTAATGAAGATAAGTATGGAGTTGACAATCGAGGAATAATTAAACAAACATCTAATAAACTACTAGAATATGCCTATGCATACAACCGGAGGCGCAAAATCTAAATATTTTAACTAAATCCTTTGTGACAATTAAGCCAACATCAACGAAAAGCTAGCGAGTGTTTTTAAAAGCAGGAACATTTACTATGGAATATGTATTTTTATTTTAACGTCAAATTGTTAAAATCGCTGTTTTGTACATTTATTTTTAACAGTTTTATGTAGTTTTTTGTGAAACAAAATATGCCTTTTAATTATTTTATTTTAATAAACTAATAATAATTTTTTTCACACATATATACATACAAATATTAGATAAGCGGACAAAACTCTTGATTTTCAGGAGCTTGCGGAATTTTTTTGCTTCCCAAAATTTTTTTTTTTTACATCTTGGGGCTTCAAAATACCTAAATAATAATACGTACCCACTTTATCACATATATTCTAATAAATGCACGCAAAATATTTTTTTATCAAATGATAGTAAAACATACTTTAAAGCAATGTACACTATTCCAAATAAATTATTATAGCTTCTCGTAGCCAATAACATTAATATGTCAGGCAAGCTGGATTAAAGTCAGGTTGAAAAGTGCTTCAATAATTATATACTACGTTAAGAATGCAATGAATTGTATTTTAATTCGTCTAGCAATAATACCCTATATGATAATATGATATGTACTCTTTCTTGCAGATTTCGCAATTAGGACAGATAGTTTTGATTATTGCTACATTTCACCAATACAGCTATACCTATTCGCATATGTATGATAGTAGCTGTGTACGCTTTCAAAGCTCTTGCTGAGAGGTGAGTCTCCTTCAGTCTGGCTGAAAAAAGGCAAAGAGAAGTGTTGTTGTTGATAGGGGTAGGCGGTTCTCATTGGTTGTGAGTGTCAGGAGGTGGTGGGCGGTGGGCGGCTGCGCCCATTGGCCGGCGATGGGCGGTACCAGGCCCCGACGGCTGCACCCACCTGCATTCACCACCCACTATGCTAATTGCTACCTTGGCCCCGGCTCGGCAAACTGAAACTTTCTCAACAGACGACAAATCGCCCGTCCGCGCTAATGACAAATCGACCATCGTCAACTGTAACGAGCTGGCTTGAGTGGGGCGATAAATCAATTGAGGGGTTATAACTAATATTTTCATAGCTCCACGTAGTAAGTGTTATAGATTAAAATTAATTTATGGATATTTTTTAGCAATTAAACACTGTATATGCTTACATTAAATTCACCAAACAGTACGCCAAGTAATATAATATATGCACCAAAGATGATTCCGGTGATTAACAAGCTTTTTTGCGGGAAATGTTGATAAGGCTTATGCTATAGTTTTGAGTCAATTAAGTTACGTCAAAAAGTAGCAACTTAGTATATTGAATGATTGTGTATGTTCCATTTCCACTTAAAATTTGGGCATTTCAGGCAATTCAGGCTTATGATTAAAATTTATATACAATTTCAATGCATTGCTTAGTAATAATGCAGGGTGAAAATATTAATTGTTAATCACTTAAATCGATTTTTAAACCACTGGTACATTATTATTACAAGAAAAATTGAGACAGTGGCCTGAAAGAAAAGATAGACCAATAAATAAATGCAAAGCTGTATTCATTGTAAGCCATGGGGTTGAGTTTTTTATTTTCTATATAGTTTTATGAACTTTTTAAGACGACCTCGTAAATATGGTATATATTGTATTATTAGATAAACAAGATTGTCTTAGAATCATTGCGGCAAATGGCAGCCGTGTGCATCTTCCTTATTCGAGATGAGAATAATTGACAACGACAGGTCGGGAAATGAGCGTGCGGAGCAACATCGTTAAGAAAGTATATTAAACAAGAAGAAGGTGGCGTTGTTGTTATTGTCGGGTTATTAGAGGTGGGCCGCGTATTCGATTGCAAAAGACGTGACTGGAAGTGCGAATTGCCATAGCCTGTCACGTCTACCCATTGTCATTTCTCCGGAACGGTGACAAAAACCGGGATTTGACAACACCGGCACGCCAGGAAATTGGAACGGAAAACTTTTGCGGCCTTTGTGCGTGCAGCGAGAGACTAACCCGCATTGGTGAAGTGGATCGATGAGTTACTTGATGTATCAGTATAGATCAAAAGTGTGCCATTAACACAAGTTAACAGTGCGACAGAATGCTTCTTATTTTCAAATGATTACAAAGAAAATTCCTTATTATTTATATCTGAACTAAAATTATTTTTTTATGTCTGAGACTTGAAAAATATTACCTCTATTTTTAGACAGTGTTGGGTAAATCAATCTCGGAAAATGAGAAGATTTTTTTTTTATAAATAAAAATAAATATGTAATAAAGATACAGTATATTTTTTTAGATATATAAATCAGATAGATCTTTAAATTATTAATAACAAAAGTAAATGATTGTTGAAATAAATAAATTTATAAAAAATTATGATTTTTTATAAATGAGAGAAAAGAGCCTGAAGTTACAAAGAAATTTTGGGCTTCCGTATTTATAAATTACCGATAATAATTGTTGCTCTTTTACATTTTTCATATTTTGAACAAGATAAAGATAAAAAAACCTCTTTGAATTATTAAAAAAACGTGATTTAAGTTCGCTGACAGGCAAATTTTATGGCGTAACTCTATGGAAAGCTCCCATACATTTTTGCAATCTGCTAATTGTCACGCTCAGCGGTTTCATAATATCTAATTAAAAATGTAGTTCTTAGATTACCAAAGCAAAGATAAGGCTGATAAGATTAATTCAGAAAATCGTAAACAATTTTTTGTCATTAAAATACTTTACGGCCTTTATTAAAAGTTTCCAAAAAAACATGCATATTTGTAAACATCTAGCATGGACTCACATTTTCTTATGCAGCAGTTGTAAAACATTAAAAAATATCCGTAGAAATTTAATTTTCATCAGAGAAGATTTTATGAAAGTAATCGAGAAATTTGGTGATTTCTTAAAAAATGAGAATTCTTGATTTGGCATTTTTTTTCGTAAATAAACTTTTTTTAATAAGCTTTTCTTAAAAATATCGGGTAATTTTTATAAAATTTTAATTTATAGTTATAGATCAATCACACGCAGTCTTCGCGAGTGTTATGCTACGCAGTCTCGTGTTTCCACATTTAATAATATCGTAGTACAAGTATAAATAAACATAATGTTTACTTTTATTAATAAGCAAGAAAATTGCATAAATAATATTGTTGTATTTTATAAAAATAAATAACAGGCGATTACTTATTTATTGTATATTCAAGATAGGTGTTCAAAATGGGGTAATTAAAAACACATGTTTTATAGAATTGCGATTGAGTCTGGCAAAACTGAATTCTATTTCTATTAATAACGTATTTATTAATGGTAGAATAAGTGTGTCAAGTGGTTTCTTCGATTATAAAATTAGACTTTATAAAATTTGTATATAATAAGTTAAGACATTATAAAGACAGTATTATTATATTATATTATACATCGTATAAAATTTATAACGGTATAAAATTTACCAATTAATTGTTTTGTTATTTTATTGTGTGTTATATGTTTCTGGTATACTCGTTTATTTTTAATTCAGATCCTAAAGTTTATGAATTATTTTAAAATTACAACGGTTAAACTATTGCCCAAAACATTTTTCAATAAATCAGTTTTATGATATAGATATATTAAATTATTTATATTCAAAATTTTACCTTTGGATGGACCAAAGCTCATTGAAAGCTTTTTTTATTTATTTTTTTTGTCTTGTTTTATTTTAAACTGATTCATGACTGTTTTGTCCACTTAAAATTATTGATTATTACTTGTAGTATATTTATAAATTGATGTATGTGTTATATATTTTAATTAATTCACGTCAAATCGTCTGTGTCGATTTGATGTAGGCTCCACTGGATTGAAGGTCAGGCTGAACATTTGTGTATTTTAAGTTTGAAGCAAAATAATAAGTTTTTGTATAAGTTTCTAACAAAAGTAAAGGTAAAAATGCTTCTGTTTTATATGTGATCGGAAACCGCAGGGGGGAGGGGCAGGAAAATTAGCTATCACCTTTTAAAATTAGGTGAATTTTATAGTTTCTAACAAACTCATCTTGGGTTGCATTAAAAGCTCATTAAAAATGCACATTATTTAGCTTTTTGTATCGTTTATAATACATCGCATTTTACGATAAGTTCTTTTGACAAGGAGATACATTACCAGTGTTCTATTGCATTGAACATTATTCAACATCGTTTCTTTGTAAATACAAAGAATTATACATCTGGTGGTATTTATCACTGGTACAACAGTTCTTTTGTAACCCAAATTAAATGTGTAGTACCTGGAATATTTACAGCAAATGCAAACTTTTAATGATTAATAAAATATCTATTGTTTTACTTGTTATTTACTTTATACGTTACTGTTAGATCTGTGTGAATTCTAATGACCACTTCAAAAAAATAAAAATAAATTCGAACTCGTCTCAAAAATAAAAGGTATAATAATGAAAGAAAAAGTTCAAAACTAAACAACTACATTGATAATTGTAAATATTTCCCGAAGCAACACATCCGTATCGAGACATTTATTACTCGTTTTTGCCGTATGTACCAGAAAAACTACAATTTTGTATAAAAAGGATGCACAATAGACGATGCTCAAAAGAAATATGGGCATTTCTACTATTTTGTTAATCATTGCCAAAAGTGGCCATCTAGAAGTTTCACTTTTAAGACGTAAACATATTTTGTTGGTGTATCCAAGATGTGACGCAATTGTCTTAGCAAAATTATTTTCCGCGAATTACCAGAGCTGTCTCGAATTAATAATAAAATGTGATATACTTGCTGATCCTAATAGATTTATTATCTGTTACATTAGGATCAGCAATTTATCTGTTAAGAATCTATTAAGTTTAACCAACCTTTCATTGACTTGCATCCAATCGATGAAGCATTATTGTATCTCACACAAAAAGATAAAAATAAAACATAATATTAAAAAAAAACAAGAATGAAAATAATTACCTCCTACACAGGAAAGCGGGTGGTGGACTCTGTCCCATACCACTCGCATACCCCCGACACAGGACATACCCCCAGAAAGCCTCTATCCGCCTTGTGCCCCCGAGCCGGGTATCGGCGCTGCGCTGGGACCAGAGCGAGACCGGAACAGGGTGTGCGCTCCTACCCATGGCCATATTGCCTGCGCTGGAAAAGTTTTAAAAACTTTTCTTCGCAGACCCATTAGGTATACGTAGTATGTGTGTATGTGTGTGTCGGAGGTACTGCTGCCGCGTCGGCCGTAATGGCGGGCTCGGAAGAAAAGTGAATTGTGCTGCTCGCGAAAAATCAATGACAGAGCACCACGGAGAGAGAGTGGAAGAGAAAAGTCAGAAATGGGAGGTGTTGTGTGTCGAACGGGCGCGAATTTTTCCGCGGGCCACGTGACCCTCCGGTGGGAGATGTGGGTGTGGCCGCCGTGTGGATCGATTTGCGACCCACATATTATACGTGTGTGTAGGTCCAACGGGAGATTGGAGTTGGATTTGCTTCTTATAATCGAATATATTTGATGTATATGTTGTAGATATTAAATTTTGATAATATCCATCAAAAACATAATGCCATAACGGCTTAATTTTGCGTTAATATCATGTTTTGATGTTTAGATTAAGAAAATATTAGGATCATCATTTTGTATTGTGTAATAATGAGATTTTATATTTAAAATAAAATGTTCTACATTAAACCAGTTCCATCTTCAAATTGAAAATATATTTAAGTGAGAACTAAAACTAGCAAAATGCTGGGATGTGTTCTGTCATTTGAAATTATTAATTAAAAATCTAAAGACACTCATTGTTTCAGTTCTTAGATTCTATAATTATTATGTAAATAGAAGAAAGTTTTTACCTAAGATTTACGTATGCATATGGTAAATATAAATACTACATTAGAGTTTTTCTTTTGGGATACTAAAATATAAATCTTTAAAATCGCGTTAACGTGTATGCTTTAAAAGCACTTGTTTAATATACCATTAGAAATTAAATTTAGTCTATTTATTTTAATAAAAAATTGTTTTAGAATGCCGCATAATTTATACTTGTATTATTAGACAATTTCTTTCATCAAGTAGATTAAATCAGTCATTATTATCATTTTATTTTATTTTCTTAGTTTTTCCAACTGAATGTGCGTAATATGTTATTTTTAATATTATTTTCAAGAAATATTGTAAAATGCAGCGATAGCTGCGTAGAACACTTATTAAACATGTTATAAGTGAATAATTGTAAAGTTTACAAAACTTATTTTTGAGTTAATATTTTAATTATTATATGTTTTAAGTATTTAAATACACCATTATCATTTTCAAGCGTCATAATTAGTTAAATAATTTTTAATTGATTATTTACACTTTAAATATATATTAAAATAATTTATATCGCTTATACTGACTTTGCGGTAGTTTTAAACCTTAATTAATATTAATATATAATACTTTCAAATTTTATTTAGGAATATATAAGTTGTACAAATCAGTGACTAGCAACCTAATTACCTGCCATAAATTCAATTAGGGCCCTATTATTTTTAAATATTTATTGTATTTGAGAGATCGATATTAGACAGTGTTGTATATTTATAATTTTGATCGATCATCACATATAAGGTTATCTAAGATTTTTCTGATCTTAAAAATAAATATTGTAATAATATTTAATCATTAAATTAAGATAGTTGTGCGTTGTGACTTAAAATAAAAAATCAGAATAGTTTCAATTGCTATTTTATAAATAAAGCGACAATAGAAAAATTCTTTTTTTTAATAAATATAATATTTACTATCTTAAGTTCTTTTTATACAAACTACAAAATATATCTTAAATGACGATTTTATCAAATATATTATTCGATACATGTAGATAATATTAACATAAGTGTGTATCATATATACTAAAATACAAATACTGTACGTATTATGCGTTTTCCGAAGGTCAACAAATCAAAGCACCGCAAGTCTAAAAATTGAATCGACCTGCATTGGGTAACTTTGAAACTGTCAAAAAGTTTCAAGGCTCTCCGGATCGATACTGAAAAAGTTCCAACAGAGGGTGGCAGCGACGCTAGTTGTTGTAGTAGTCCGACAACAACAACTGGCAACAACAAGAAGAAGAAGTAACAAGAAGAAGAACTCGGCAGAGTGCGAGAAACTTGCGCGGAGGCGCGCACGGGGCTCCCCTTGAAAAATAGCCGAAGTTCAAAATGTAGGTCGATCGGAGGGGATGGTTACCTTATCATCTGGATATTGTTGATACTTCTGGCGATTGTGGTGAATAGTGGACGCGTTGGACGGCTACGACGAAGACCGAACAATTCCGAGCGGGCGCAGCCGGGGGGCCGGGGCTCCTTGGGGCCCGCGGGGGCTCTTGGGGGTGCGGCCAGCTATTGATTGCTGGAAGAGTAGGACACTCACTCGGACAATGAATTATTTTATTTTTTTTGAGCCTGCCCCTTATTTTGGACCTCCGAGAAGGTATGCGCCAATATTTGAAATAAATATACTTCTAGAATTATTATTTTTGCCGTTGCTCGTTTCCATTATTAAAACAAAAGTTGGCCAAGATTTATTCAGTGTCAAATCATTGTATTTATCTAAATTCCTTAAGTTTTCTAGTCACAATTAGCCGTATCACACTGTCATATGATCTCTTGATACAACCATATTTCACATAATTCATTTTACTGTATGAACATAATAATCAAGATATTCAATGATTGTGAGTATCTCAAATACCTTTATTAATGTATTACAAGTATATAATAAGTAAGCGATTATATTGTTAATAATATAATGTATTGTTTATATGATATTAAAAATATTTACGTGCAGTTCATGAATTTTTCACCAAATCGAATGTGGTTCATCCATCATCTAAATTATTTTGTCTGTTTTATTTGTCTTAATTAAATACTAAATTTTATGATACTAGTTTATACAGAAAGTATGTTTTTTCAACTAAGACCATCGAGATATAACCGGTTACCGCAATGCATCACAATGATCTAAAATGTTGCGAACCAGACTAGCTCGTAGTAGTTAACATAAATAAAAAAAGGATGGCGACAGACATAGGCGATTCGGATAATGCAGATATTCTGGCTCTAACGGTCAGTAGAAAAAGACGCAATCGTGATATTCTAAGACATTCTAGAACCCAAAGCTGGAATTCCCCAATAATAATTAAATCATACACAGCACCTATGGTTGTGTGAAAATGTGTTTAACGACATACAACTTTCTGGGAATCGTATTTCAATACCCATAAAAGAAAGGCATTGGTATACAATAACTGATAATAATCTAACATTCTCATATAAAGGTATCTCAAGAATATTTTGAAAACTTTTTCGATTGAAATAAAGTATTTGGTTAAACAGGAATTACAAATTCTACAAACTAAGGTTTTATAAAGTATACAGATAGCTGATGGGTCGACAAAGTGAAACGCGTTTCTTATAACCAAGCCCAGTATCTTAAAGGAGTTTTTGCACACGTCAAACTTAAATTTAAATTGAAAATGACACATAACACATCTTGCTTTAGATGCAAAAACTTGTTTATATTATTTATTTATCTCAACGAGTTGAACCGTTTCAAAATTATTTATTTGCAAATTAACAACTTATTATTGGTTAATTTTTTACTATTATTATATTTTATAAATATCATATCCATCAAATAAATTTGCCACATTTACAGATTGCTTAGCAATTCCAAAAAGTGCTTCATTGAATAGACGCTACACCATATAAAAAAGTATTTTATAAACTTTTTTCTTAAAAAAAATATAGTTTGCTGAATTAAATTGATGAAAATATATCACAATGTCATCAGAATTACAAATGTGTTATTAATTTTTTTTTTTTATAAATATATAATCTATCAAGATTATCTTGCACTATTAGCATGATATTAAGACTGGTTTAGACTAAGTAGTCTACCGTCGAGAATTTAATACTTTCCGGCTCATTTTTAATTATGTAGCTACTCGATGGAATATTCCGATAATCATTCACTGGTAGACCTACTAATATGCACTGTGCTGCAGACATAAACGAACATCTACAAGTGGATTCTATTAAGCGGGCGGATTAATTGCCGACGAAGGCAACAAGAGCTGGTGGATGGAGGTGGGTAAAACCCCTACTTGGCCGGCGCTCCACTGACGACTTCCCAAAACCTCCCCCTTTTGCTTACCGTGCATCAATATACATTATGTACTAAATTTAGCAATCTACTGCACTTGTTCATACCCCAGTTCTGATTTGCTTTCTCTTGCGCCAGAAAGGCAATAATTCGTAGTAAGTCTATTTAATTAGGTGTGACAATGCTGAACTAGATGCCTTGCGGTGATGAGAAACGCTTGCATTAGATCTAATCAATATTAACTTTGTAGCTTATATTTTTTTATTAAAAAGATACTAATGAATATATAATGTGATTGTATCAAATTTAATATCAACGAAAAGTTCACCAAACCGATTTTTATGTACATGTACATATATTATGCAAAGTTTTTTTTATTATTGAATAGTGACAATGATATCAATATTAAATTATACAACTCACGCGATAACACAAAAAAGGAGCCCAAGCTTGTTTAAAATTTAAAATTTTAGTATATATAATATAATAGTTTAGAAGTCAATAAATATAAGTTTTGTTATACACGGTCAGAGATTTAAATACAATTTGAGAAAGGATAAAAATCTTTATGCTTCATTAAGAGTCCTCAATTATTTTTTTTAAATATTTTTTTATCTTAAGAAGATTCTATCAGAAATTCCTGAAATTTTTAGCATTACGTAATCCGTTTTAGAGTTCATCCAGAACACGTCCAACGGTCCCGCTGCTCCGCGAAGGATTGGTCCGAGGGTTCGCCTCCACCGCGCATGCGCCAAAACTCAGACCCCCGAAGCTTTCCGCCCAACCACCCCAAAAACTTTTTACACACCAACACACAGAAACGAACGAGGGAAACCTCCACTTTTTGCCGTGTCGGGAAACGGGGTGGGACAGGGGGTAGACTCCACAGGGGGAAAAAACTTTTCCGAGCTCCTGCCACGGGCTGTAAGTAGACGAAGGCTGGATGTTATAGATAGACACAGACGAGCTTTGGATATATACACACACATATAAATATATGAGTAAATAAAGGATTTTTAATATTAAAATTATAATTAATTTCAAAACATACTAGTAATAAGTTGTTACTGAAATGAACGAAAAGTTATTCAAGCGAAAATAAACTATTGCCATTCAGACACTAAACAAAATTATTTCATGTAGTGTATACGTTGATATTGTATTCGTATTTTAAAAGCCTAAAACTGAAATATTTATTTAGAGATCATCAAGTGTTTTTCTATATCTAGATACCTTATAACTAAGGCTAAAGTATAACAAATACATATGTAGAGTTTTTTTAAAAACATGCATATGTGCTGAGCAACATTAAATTTTTAGTTTCAGTCAACGTAAAATATTTTAAAGACTTTTTTTTTAATTTATTCGTTAAATATTTTTACATTTGATAAATATTTCACAAGAATTGCTGTTTTATTATTTTTTTATAAATTTTCTTGACAATTTTTTTACCTTATGAATGTTGATAGTAAGAAGTTCATTAGCAAAGCAGTGATATTTTTTTATTCTCACTAAAATTGTTACTTAATGCAAAACAAATATCAAGGATAATTAGATTTTTTTTATTTGCACAAATAAGCTGATTCAAATAATACATATGATATTTTAGATCCAATTTAGTCTTGAAGCGTAATTTTTTTTGTATTCTGCTTATATTTTTCTAATAGACAAATAGGCAATTGATTGTAAAACGCATTTTTTTAAATTAAAACTTCTAGTGCATTTCAGTATGCGTTAGTTTAAAATATTATAATCATCACTTAAATACCTAAATTAATTATCCTTATAAATAAGAAGTTGAAACATATCTTTTTATTTAATCTCAGAGAACTTCTATTTAATTTATCCTTACACCAAGGTCTAGATTATAAATTATTATTATTATTTCTGTATTAATAATCAAATTCCAATAAAAAATCATTTCGACACACACTGGATTTTTTATTATAAAATATCATTTACCCATTTACTTTGCTGACTTTTTTTGATTCGCAATTTTATACAAAAAAATATTGAAGGCAATTTGATAGGTATTTTAACTGATGTTTTTTTAATCTATTTAGTTGCGATAGTCGTCAACTCATTTATTAGCTAAAAATTAATTTCTAAATTTTTTTTTTAATATTAAATTCACAATTGTAGTTGATTCTTTGTTTGATTAAAAGTAATAATTTTAAAACAACATTTAATATTTATAAAAATAATAGTAACACACATCTCTATAGGTAGTTTTTGTAAGATCCTCTTTAGTGCCACTATGTTGGTTCAAACTAACGTCTTAAAAACATGTGTATATATTAAAAAATATTATCTACCGTCAGTTTATACACTCAAATTGATTAATTTAGTTAAAAACTCACAAAAACGTTATTTTTGATATGATGAAAAAGTGAATAATGATTGTATAACCCTTTTAACGCAAAGCTCATCATATGATTGACTTGTCATATTAAAAAAATAGCTGTTGTTATAAATTGTAAAAATAATTTAAACTTATGTCTTTCATTATATATATTTTAATAATAAAACATTGAAACATATAAGTATTTTTTTACGTATTTTGGTTGCGCGTCTGGGTTAGCGTGCTTTCATGTGTATAAATACAAATACATGTACATATGTATACTATAAGGCTATAACTTATAAAATTTAAACATATTTTATTTACGATTTAAGTAATTTGTTTTTTCGTTTATTTCAATCGTACAAGCCCATGTTATTATATCTCTGTCGTTTTTTTCTAGAATAATTATTTTAAATTTTAATAGCATTTAAAAAGACTAGGCTCTGATGAAAAATCAATTGCACAAAGAGAACACTTACGCTAAGCAAACATTTTTTTAGTTTAAATAATAATTTGGTTAAAATTGAGGGTCAAGAGTAGAGTCTCCAATTCGAGTAATCGAGTACTCGATACTCGAGTATACTTGCCTATTTTTCAAGTACTTGATAATCGAGTATTTTGAAAATTACTCGATTAATACTCGAAATTAAAAAAATTTGAAATATTTCAGAAACAAAATTAACTTTAACTCGGTCCGGTAAAGGTTAACGTCTTGCTTTTATTTGGCGTTTATGCCCGAAGTCCCGAGTTAGAACGGTTACTATCAGGTATAATTTTTTCATAGTTCCATAGTTGCATAGTTCCGGTCGTCGGCTCTGTTAGTGGGTACGACGGAGAAATTTCTTTTGTGTTTTCTGTCTGACAGTCCCGACTTACCTAATTTATGGCAATGAACAATATGAAATATCAAAAAAAAAATTAGGTTTTATGATTATGCAGTTGTAGCGTAAAGTGTTGTAAATTGTTTATACTGATCCCTCAGCTTAAAATATAAATCAAAACAATTGTGTGTTTTAAAGGCATTTAAAGTAAAGTCAGTTCTTTGCGAACCGTTTAGCTCTAGAGTGAAAGGGATTCACCCAAATACATTTTCGAAGGATATAGATTTAAATTTTTTGCATTAATCAGAAGGATTAGAAGATTGTATATTGTTAAGAAAAAAAATCTATTCAAGAAGAATTACAAAATGCTATTTTGTCAATAGTCGAAGGAAATAAGAGAAAAGCAGAGAAGGGAATGAAAGAAGAGAACACAAAAAGAGAGTTCAAAAAATGTTATATCTATAAAAAGCGAACAGATAAATTAGAAGCCTTATCCAACGCGTTAATGACAATAAGACCAACATCAACAGCAACGAAAAGGGTTTTTTCCACAACGGGAATAATAAAACCAAAGGTTAGCAGTAATATTAAATTCGAGACACATTTTGCATTATTGTTTTTAAAAAGTATGTTCTTGAAGTTAAAATAATTGTAAAAATTAACATACCGAGTATTTTATTTATTTATTTATATGTGCACGAATTTGAATAATAGCTATTTTGGTACATTTGGTAAATACTCGAAAGTACTCGAGTACTCGAGTATTTTAAAATTTTAATATTCGATACTCGAGTAGTTGATAGTTCGAGTAATTGGAGACTCTAGTCAAGAGTGCTAATTTTTATAAATAAAATATTTTTTATTTATTAATTGATTTTTTAATTGGCTTTGTATTTAATGGATTGGTTTAAGCGCATGTTGCTACATATTTTAAATCATGTACTATTTTTTTCTGAATAAAATACCACTTTCTTAATTTTTAACATATATTTTAATAATGAATTATTTATTGGAGACGATGTAGTTATAAAAGTGGATGATGTACAAAGTGGTGCTATCAACTTCTACTAAATGGTGAAATAACAGGCAAAATATAATAAGCATCAACAAAAAGATAATTTACTATACTACCTGGAGAAAATAATAAAATTCTTAATCTGACTTTAAATCAGAAGAAGTAGTATTTTTTATACATAATTGTGATAATTATAAAAATAATTAAATTACATTTTTTTTATTATAATGTTAAAATAGATGTGGTGTATTTTTATTTATTTAAATTAAATTACGATCATAGTAACCTAGCAGGTTACCCCAATGCGGCACGATGGTGGAGTTAGAGATAGTTTCAATAAAAAAAAACTTTTCGAAAAAATGCAATTTTACACGCATAAGAAAATCTATAATGACATAAAATATAAAATCAAATATTATACCAAATATGTTACAGAATTATCCGTATAAATTTATTTTTACTGGAATTTCAGTGAAATATAATCGGAAAATACTTTCAACGGTAGATATACTATGTTTTTACTCGTTAAAATATATTTTATTTGACAGGTGCTAATGCTGTTGTTAACTGTCATTTGATTGGCGTGAAATGTGCTAAAAAGCGATGTAGTGATTTTTAATTGACAGTTGTGTAAAACCTCATTTTAAATCCTGTACATTACTACCGAAATTAATTTAAAAAAGTAGTTATAAAACTATGCATCACACACTAAGTCCAAATTGTTACATATTACATGTTCAAATACCTAATTACAACTAGTAAAATCACAATCAATTGTTTAATATATATAAACTCGCCTAATTAGTGAAATTATAGTTATACTAGTGAAAATATATCTTCACTAAAAATACACAATCACTGCAACAGTTTTTAAGCCTCCATTTGATGATTAAATCTAAAATACCTTAACAAATTGAGCAAATCCAACTTGACCCAATGAAAGTTCTAAAAGTAACTATAGCTTTTTTAACATTTAATGTCATATTTTGCTAATGTTAGGCTTGGGTTTGAACAGAAAATAAACCTGTTGCAACTGTTAATGTTAGCTAGTTAGTAAAATTAGAACAAAACATAATAAAAAATAATATGTTTTATAGTAAATGACTGTGAATTTAACAATAAAACAAATCTAGATATAGAGCTAGATATTCAACGCAGTACGAATAACATCTTGATTGTTTGTTTGCTGAGTCAAAATTTTGCGTATTTTCATCAAAAGTACATACCTGTTCTCTCTCAACACAAACCAAAGATTGTGTTGTATCGGCAGAATGATAGATTAGTCCTGCCGGCCGACATTAGTACAATTAATTCGTTCTAACCTAATAAGCAAACACCAGTCTTACCCTCGTCTGGTCAGTCTCTCTCTCGGCTCTTGCGTCGATGCATCATACTATCCCGTTTGGTTGTTCACGGTTGATATGAAAGGTGGGCACAGAAATGCTTAGCTAATAGATAAGTACAACTAGGGCAGGGGTTTCGGGTTCGGGTCCAGTTTGTTAAATCAAACAGACCAACAGGCGATTAATCATTTATTTCGCGCAAGGACTTGGCCGGGCCGACCCTTGGATCGGGGTCGATTTGCTAATTTGTCGGCGGAGGGCATTGACTAAATAATGAGATTTAAGTTTATTTAACACATGCATATATTAGTTAAGGTAGTTTCTAACCTTTAGAACAATTTTAAGAGATTTTAATTTGATACTCCTAGAGACAAATGTGGCAATTAAAAAGTTTGCTTAGAAAACATCACATGAATTTAAAATTGAAGCATTATGTACGTTACTTTATTACAAACTAAAGCAATGATTAAGAATATTGCTAATCATATTATTTTTTAAAATATTTAAATAACTATCACAATCGGTTAAATGCATTTCCTCCGAGATTGCCTCAACTTCAATTGAACAAACCAAAGTTATTGTAAAATTTGTATACCATTACTTCTTTACTCAAGACTGTAAAAATATCCAGTTATTCATATGACGTCACAACCTTATGGTTTAGATATCTCAACTCCGTGGCCGACTGCCAAATCTTAATGTTGCCAGTAGTGTTGCTAATGGCGTCGTTAATTAGGGGCAAAAAGGCGCTTACTTTTCACCCCCTGCATATCGATCATTGTATCCTTTTATAGTACACGGTGACCATATACCTAGGGACCAGGGACCGTCTTGGAATGGTGTCCGGAAGGGGTTGGACTACATCAGGGGACTGTGCATGTGCTGCTCCTGAGGATTCCGTGGGAGGACTTTCGGCAATTATTTATGCGACAAGTCTCCCTTCTTGCCAGCCGCCTGCTTCGGACCCATGTGCGACATATGCTAGTGCTATATCTTTAAAACTATCGATACTTGGGCGAAACGGGGTGCGGTTGTTATTATGTCGGTTTAGACCAAAAGGGGATGGTTATTATCAAAACGTCATTTGTCTATGAATCAATGTGGGTATTAAATTGAAGTATTGAAGTATTAACGAAGCAATGTTTTTGAAATGAAAGCAATCTTCCCACTTCATAAATAAGTATGTTGAAAATAAATGATCAAAAGATACGAACCATCTTTATAAATATAATATCTTATTTTATTTAGATCTCATTCACAGTTTATGGACAAAATTGCCAGAATACAATTTATAATTTAAAATTATTATACGAAAAATATTCTAAATGTTAAGTTTTCACCAAGATGACAACACTTCAGTTGTTGTTAAGGTTTTGGTATAAAGAAGTATATTTACAATTCGTCCGGTGATCTTTTTTAGAGGATAAACTGCTTTTGGATTTGCTTTTGTAATGAAATGGCTGAAATTTTAAGCCAAGAGAAGCATACTACTGTTGTCCTTGTTGGTCATTTTGATGTTAAAATTAAAATGCCATTCGTTGTCATTGATAAACCTATACATAAAAACTCATTTTAATATGCGTTTAAAAATCTAAGAACTTTATAGATAACGTGTATCATAAATCATTACTAAGTGTCAGTAACTCGTTCCCATGCTCAATTTTATATTTTCATATAATAATTGTTAATTACTATTATAATTATAATTTTTGTTGATCACTGTTTCAAGTTCTTTGTAAGTATATTTTTATTATTCTGACATATGCACATTGATTACACCCTAAAAATGATTTACACTGTTTACGTGTGTATTTAACAATCCTTTGATTAAGAAGCGCCCGGTATCATAACGCAATTTTTCCATTAGCCGAGTGCAGGCGCCAATCTCAGCGGCGGCGCAAGATTTATGAAGGCAATTGACAAAGTAGCAAATGGACCATTAGAAATCGGGATATGGAGTCGCCCCCGTGTTGTTGCAGTCGCCGTCTTTCTACAGGGGCGAGCTTGAGTTACGGTCCTGCACATTTTGATCTACGACCGACCAATTACGCCATTGTTTTATGGAAATCGTTAACGTTGATTACTCAATAACAGAGCCTTCTTATTGCTCATAAGCGCGCCAGAAAATGTATTACATCGTAATGGTTTATCGTCAGTTGGACGAATAGATTGGAACAACTAATCTAATTATCGAGTACTTGTCGATCATGTTGGGCTACCAATGTTCCATATGTATAAACGACGAAATATTTTAGTAATATAAAATATCATTAAATATCATATAATTATAACAAAAACTTAGCTTAATGGAATATTTTATTTGATTCAAAATTTTGTCTCCATGAAAATGAATTAAACGATTTAAAGTTTATCATAAAATAGGTAATATTATGATAAGTGTTTCTATGAGATTTCTCTACAGTCTACACCATTGAAAAATTATTTACAAAACGGTACACTTTCTATAAAAGTTCATGACATTTTGTATAATAATAATTTAAGCTTTGATAAGGGCAATAATTATATCAAAAATACATTAATTCTTATGTAACACATACAGTCATAATTAAACAATAAAATATATTTAGACTATAGTGTATATTATTTCTTATAAATTGTGAGACCAGAACTAGTGATTACTATATAATTTCAATTCTGATCAATTATCGCAATTTAAGTTTTCATAGGTTTTCCTAATCTCACTAATAAATATCGTGATGAAAAATTAAAATAAACTGAACTAATTTGTGCACAGTGACATCAATTGGTTATTGTAATGATTATTTATAATTTAAAAAAAAATCACCAATTTACAGACTCTGATTTCAGTTTGGTGTTTCACTGCAAATTTAGTATATGTTCCCATTGTAACTTATTGGTCCAACGTCCCTCACAATAAAAGATCAACAATAAATATATTTAATAAAAAAAATATTTGAACGGTTTTTTTATTTTTGTGATCCGAATATCTATTATTGTAAAGTGAATTTAATTTTTACCGAATACGACGTTAAATTTTAGCAAATTGTTTCTGCTTTTTTGTATTAGCTGTAAAACCAATGATTTTTTTAGTTATCGTATGATAATTCTCAGAGAGAAATAACCTTTTTTTACAACGTAATGTTGGTCGATATTATTTAAATGTACTTATTTATATTATTGGATATGGTAAAACAATATTATTATTAAAATTGATTTAGTGGATTTTAGTTTATAAATATTTAAAATTAAATATTTTTTTAAATTAAAATATGTATAAATTATAAATTGAATTTCTATGCGTATAAGTATATTGATAAAAAAACATTTTTTATGTTCATTCGATTATTTTTTTGTGTTTTATTATTATTTTTGTATTAGATCATGTGTTATAAAAATAGTATATTTCAATGTTTAATTATATTTCAAAGCTTTTAATAAATCTACATTACTTATATATACTCATTATGGATTATTTAATTAAAAATATAAATAAAGCATAAAATAGTTGGTATTTATGATGCATACTTCAGGAGATACTTCAACAATGTAGTCACACTTTGTATTACACATTGTTGTCTAACACAATAAATTCGTGATCGATAATGTTAAAACATTATTATTATTACTATTATTTAGAATATTACAAAGAGATTTCTATCCGAAAGAATTTAGACATACATATGTATGTATATATAAGATATATATATTATTTTATTATTATTCAATGTTTTTTTTTGACAAATATTTATTTAATTGTCTTACCGTACTGACCGATTTCTAGTTATAAGCTTAGGAACCAATTATTTGCAAAAAGTTTCGAATTTATAAATAATATTCCTATTTATAATATAAATATTTTTAGACGTGAATTTGTTTCATATTTATTTTCCGAAAAAATACAAAAAAGTTAGTTTTATGCATAACAAATTCATCTGTAATCAAGATCTTCCATCCCAAACATCCTTTTCTAAATTCATTTTTTTCATTAAACTTTTTTATTACGTTTAAATCACTATTCATAAGTATGACTAATAATTAATACAAACAATTTATTAATTATATGTTCTTTTAATAACGAAAGAAACTATTCTGTATCAAAGTTGGTTTCAAAGATTTTTTAACAATTAAGTAAAAATCTAATGACAAGCTTTCCAAAAACCTAAAGGTAAGTAATACTTAAAAACTATCAATTGTGAAATTTAATTAGTTAATTATAAGTTAAGGTTAAATGTACCACGTTTTTTTAATAATATATTAAACAGAGAAAAATCATCCATCTATTTTGTATTTAAATAACTCGAATCTGAATGATAATCACAACACAAACTTACTCTTAATGTTGAAATATCATGCTGCGAATGAATACGGATTCACTTAAGCTTTTATAAATTACGTTAAAGATAATATTTATAATTCCATTTAAATGACTTGACCAATGTTAACAATTTTTGCTTGCTAGCTAATGCTTCTCTCATATTCAATTGTATGTTAAAATGGAACAAATCTTGTTTTGACCGTACAATTTTAACCGTTAGAATATTTTTAATGCCATTTATTCCATAATTATTTTAGGTAAAAAATCACATTATTGTGTATTTGTCAATTTAGTTATCAACAAGACAATTTCATAGTCTGTCTGTTATTAACAATCAACAGTTTGAAGAATTTTTAAAATTGTGTCAAAATTGGAGCAATTAATCGGGTTTAGAGTTAAAATAATTACTCTTGGTTAACTTAAAAAAAAAATTGGAACGATACAGAGAAGATTAGCATGGCCCCTGTGCAAGGATAACACGCAAAATTACTCTTAGTTAAGATCGAGTGATACTGAGAATGTGCTTATATGATGGTCAAAAAACTAGCATTGTTTTAATCAGTTAATATATGATCAAGAAATAAACGTAAACACCTCAGGGAATAGAGTTTATGCAGTCGTACCTGCTAAACACTGTTAATGACCAAAGAAATTAATATAATGCGCATGAAATACGCCAATATACACAAATACTGAACTGTGTTTGATTTGAGGAAAAGTGTTTAAAAAAATATGTTTAAGAAATATGTTCTGTAGCAATATAGTTAAAGATACAGCGAAAAATGTTTCTAGGAAACTGCGAAATCCAGAGGAAGATAATCTGGGGGTGCTTCTTATGTTCCGGAATGGAAAGTATCTACTTTAACGACGGATTATAATGAATTATATATCTGTGATCATTTTTTTTGTTTATCTCTTTATTGGAAAACTCGATAATTTAAATTTAGACCGCAACTTTATAGCTGTTTATGTATTTTGACTTAAACGTTAGTGCTTTATATTATTTTTATTATCATTAATTTAGTGGAGGTGCTATTAAATACAATAGATAAATATTTTTTTCTGGATGTATGTGGATAATAGTGTATGAATGTTAAAAAATGTTATTGAATGCGATATAACTGGGTACAAAACGTCAACACAGGTGATACTATATTTTATTTTATTATAATTTTCTATTTATTTCTATGGCAAACTCTCTCTTCTTTCAACACAATTATGCCATCCAAGTAAGACATTCAGCTTCTCGATCTTATTATGATTCGTCCGTTTATCACGACGTATCGCCCCCGCGAGGATTCGACTCGGGTCCCGGAAAAAAAGAAAAACCAACACCCTCAACCGTTGTTTTCTCGATCCATTCTCTCCGAGCGAACACCTAATAACCATTTGAAGGATGTCCATCCCCCCAGGTCCTGATTAACACCGACTATCCGAGGGTTGTTTTTAAAGCCGTGTTTATTCTGAAAGCTGCGGATGTAAAGGAGGAAGCGCTAGGTCGAGGGGGGCCCATCATCTTTATTATTCTTTTATTGCTCAATTGTTTTCGCCCGCTCTTCCGCATTGATTGCCTTTGTTTGCGAGACCCTTATATTGATTGATTGTCATTGTAAATATGAAGCGTGATCATAAAATTATTAGATTCTACTTAAATTTTAGTTTAATGCAATATAAAATTACTAGCTGTCGGTACCTCACTATCGTGAGGTACCGATAGCTAGCGAGTGTGCGAATACCGGACCCTCAACTTTTTGGGTTTTAAATATAATTTTTGCTTCGTTCTGATTTTTTAAAATATTTTTCAAAATTTAATGGTTCAAATTGGACATTACTATTTAGGATTTTTAATGATAGACAAAATAGTTCAATCTATAAAAAAGTACTTAACATTTTCAATTCATTTGAAAATAGGTTTACAACTTGACTAAATATTTCCAGAAGAAAACATTTTATATTATTTATTAGATTTACAACGTTAGATTTTATCGTTATATTGAAACTTAGATATTTAATGATAAATCTAAATATTGTATATCATTTATGAATAGGTTTAAAACTTGGCTAGATAATAATAAATTAAAAATTGTACTATGAAATTTCAATACAGCGAAGCTCACGAAACCAATAAATAAATTTTGGTGTACTGAAAATTCGTTATATTGAATGTAAGGAAGATCATATATTTTTATTTTATTTTAAATTACTATATTACTACAGCATCAAAATAACCTCTTATAAGGTTGACAGATCGTTTTTTGTCTTTGTTTATGGAAAATGTACGAAACACAATAAAATTTGTGAAAAAAATGTTTTATAAAAAAAGTTTGAGGGTCAGCGAAACACCTGTAAATATTGCTTTTGAACACATCTGTCACACACCAAGTCAAAAACGAACTGAATGTGGAGAAATATTGTGTAAAGTTGCAACGTCATTCTTAAATTCGGATCAAAATATTTCGTTATACTGAGATTAGTCTTCGTTATAATGAAAACATTTTGTATGCAAGTTTTTAGGGGACAAATTAAAGATTCGTTATACTGGGAATTTTGTTATTTCGGTATTCGTTACAAAGATATTTCGTTGTATTATTTTTTTAAATAGGTTTGTAACTTTACTAAATATTAATAAAACAAAAAATATCAAAATGTTTTCAACATAAAAAATATTATTGAAACGTAACATTTTGTATCATTTAAAAGTAGGTTTACAGTTTAATAAATAATAATAATAAATAGCATCGGCTACACATCCGCTCAAAAATATTACTGATATGAAAAAATATTTTGTTACACCTTACTAACGCAACAACACAATCGATCATATATAGTTGGTGCAATGCGAGTGATTATAAGTCATTGATTGTGTTTTAGCGTATTTTAGGTGTTTGAGTGCCAGTTTCAACGCTGCATAACACATTTTTATCATAAATTTAAATTTTCGTAATAAAAAAGTTTTTTGGTGACACCATAAGTTACTTTATAATTTAAAAAAAAGAATTCTATGTTTTATGTGTAAATATAAGTCAGTTTTTAATTACATTTACTAATTATAAAGAAACAATAAACTAAAAATATCAAGCACCTAATCTGTTACTTTAGACCAAAAGTGCGTTTTAAAAATATTAATAATTTTGAAACCTTTGTCTTTTTTGATTAAAAAATATTTTGATTTACATCTTTTTTAAAGTAAATGTTTTTCTGCGCAGCATTATATATTTTAATAATTAATGAGTGTAAAAAGTTTTTACTATATTTAAAATTAATAATGAACTAATGATATTTAAAATCTATAATAAATGATTGATATTTAAAATCCATAATAAAATTCAAAATATTTTTAATGTTGAAAAAAATATTTTGAATAAATCTTGAAATTTTATTCTGAAACTTTTAATTTAAAAAATATTTAAATTAGTGTTATACATTTTTGTGTAGTTTAGTTTCAAAGGCGTCAGTAAGATGGATTTTTGCAATACTGTGCGCTTAGTATTTGGTTGGTAATGAATAGTACTTATTTTGAAACTTTGCCCCTTTTTGTTTAAAATATTTTTTAAAGCAAAGTTTTAAAAATTCTCTAAAAACTAAAACTTTAAATTGCCAACGTTCGCCAAAATTTAGGTACATATTTTTTCTGTATAGAGAAGTTAATACATATCCACATTATTTATATTATATTTTAAATCTGTAAACTAAAAAAATATTTTAAAAAACATTTTTTTTTGTATTTGATGATTTTTATACATATTTTAATAAATTTTATACAATTTAAATCGTTAAAATAAATTTCGCTCGTTAAAATCAATTTCGCTCGTTAAAATCAATTTAGTTCGTTCTCAAGCGCGGGACTTCCCAAATTTGCTTTGACAGTTCACATCTGGCGAGCGCTCGTCTACCCGCTGCGAAATATGTTATAATCGCGGCATTTTTGTTAGAAAGTGACAATTGAAGATGATTCAAGTGATGCAGCATTTGAAATTATAGACAAAACTATAAATTGCGGGTGTGCCAGTAAGTGTTTAGTTATAAATGAATAATATAACACGGTTATTCTAACAAAATTACTATTGACTTTCCAGGATCTAATATTAAAAGACAAACAGCGGTGATTTGGCAATTAAATGTATACATACCGAAGTTAATTAAACATATTACAATGCTAGTAATAATAAAAAATATATGACATATTGTGACAATTTTGTAGAAGATGAAAAGATGCCAATCTACGTGTTTAATCCTCTACAGTACATCCATCAATTGTGTTCTTTGGTTGTCGTTTAAATTTAATTTATGGATTATATTAGTAGTAATAATGTGTTCAATGTTTACTCTTGATAGGAGTCTTATTGTTTTTTAATTATTTTTCAGAAGCAATGATGGAACAATTTGATGACCTATATGGCTACAACGTAGAATTGGTATATATAAACAAAGAGTTAATCTTCTCATGTTGAAGTCACTGTCAGCAAGTATTATCTTTTTATAAAGAACATACTACATAAGTTTGATGTAACTGAATACTTTAATTTGGCTATTCAGAAAGAGGAATGATGGCACAGAACAAAAATTGTACCTATTTTGCCACATCGGAATTAAAAATAACCCACTCTTAGATATTTTGGCTATCGATTATTCCAGGTATGCAATCACATATTAATAATCATTGTAAAATGTCGTTTATTAGATAACATCCAAGAAACTACACATTTATAAGCTGTCCGACAGCGCCGATTTGATCGACATTAACTTTCAATCCTCACATACTAAGGATATATTACACGTTCATGTTTAAAACATAACTGGTTAATTTAAAATTCTTAAAATCTAACGTATATGTGTATTAAATCGGAAAGCAATGATAATGTTTATGTAATATAAAAGAAAAACTCACTTTCCGGCCTCGGAGCCCGGCGACGGGATTTCAAAATTTGAAGATTTCATTACAAAGATTGTTTTATGATTGTTTATCTAATTTAATCAATGTATTCTTTTTATCCTAAACACATTATGTATATATTTAATTTTCATAGTTATAACACACCTAGTTAATTTGCAATCCGATTATTTATAAAAGCAAAAACTCACTTTTAGGCCTCGGAGCCCGTCGCCGGGAATTCAAAATTTGAAAATTTCATTTCGAAGATTATTTTATGATTGTTTATCTAGTTTAATCAATGTATTCTTCTAATCCTCAACACACTATGTATATATTTAATTTTTATTCAGTCAAATGACGAATTAATGAAAATTATTGTCGCGTAGCAAAATTTTATTATTAAATAATAACTATTTAAAAGTGTTGTCACGGTACTGTCTATTTGAATTTGAATGCTTATTTTTCATTGGTCGAAGCTATTTGAATATTTGAATGCTTATTTTTGATTGGTCGAAACAACAGAACGCATTACCGGCGGCTCGAAAATCAATCGGAACAAATTCAATTTTAATTTTTATTATTATTTATTATTATAATTAAATATATTTCCTTTGTTTACGTGTATTGTTACACACCGTTAATACAAAGCGATACGATTTACAGAGTAGATAATTGAACGGAGAATGTTTCGTTTAAAGTTATGCGCGTCCGGAAGCGACGGCGGAAGCGGATTAGAACAATTATATATAAGATGTCAAATTACTTGCTGCCATAGCGGCCCTGAAACTGATACTCCACATCGAGAGAGCTAATAAGTAATATCATCGATAACACAATAGCGTGTTATATAAATTTACCACTATCGCAGTTTACAAACAATTATTTTTTATCGCCCCATCCAATCGTTTTTTATTCGAGACACGTTTTTATTGCCGAAATGTATTACTTCTATTTTTTCGTTTTTTCCATTCTCTATCTATATCCAAGGTGAATTTTGCATCAATCCATTAAAAGGCGGTGGCAAGCGCGAGTCAGGAGACGTATAAAGAGAAATTGAGGAGATAAATCAGGAGAGCTGTTTGTTGTTTGTCTCAGGACCCGTCGGTACCTTGGGGACCTGATGGCGATTATCGGAGGGAGACCCCTTTGATTTTTTCCTATATATATCTAACTCAGTTTGGATAGTAGTAAAATATTTTCCAACTATGTTATTTTAACATTTTAAATTTAAAATATAACTGTATTAGATATTACCATTAATTACATCAAGTTAAAATAAAATGCATTTTACCATATTATATTTTTAGATTAAAAAATATGTCAAACATAAGCAAAGAAACCTAAATCAATGCTTTATTATGAGGTAAACACTTTTGATATTTATTAATTAGGTATTGAGACACCAGACTAAAATCAAAGTCTGCAAACCTGAGTCATTTATATTATGTTAATTATAAACTATACTTTCATATTATATATGGAAAAATGCACGTTCTAACTCTATTTTATTTTAAATAATAATCATGATATGTATCTGTGACCTAATCTGTTATGATCGAAAGAAGTTTTAGTTAAATACTAATTACTTTTTGATATTTTGATCTTACAGATACGACAGAAATTAAAAAAAATATAAGGGGCCATATGGTATTCGAATCCAGGTCTTTCAGGTATAAGTCATCGACATATACCACTGATCTATCGTGCTTGTATAAGAACAATTTTATTTTGGTAAACTGAGAAGATCGTTAGAGAATCTAAAGAGATGGTTACCTAAATTTTAATATCAAAGGAGCAAAAT
This sequence comes from Plectrocnemia conspersa, assembly GCF_051122295.1. Classification (NCBI taxonomy): domain Eukaryota; kingdom Metazoa; phylum Arthropoda; class Insecta; order Trichoptera; family Polycentropodidae; genus Plectrocnemia; species Plectrocnemia conspersa. Next base: position 14,551,711 of record NW_028277172.1, read on the forward strand.
TAAAGTTAGTGAATGTAGAACGAGACGGGCAATAACCGTGTTACGGATCCAATAAAGCCTGCCAAAGAATAGAATAGTATGCCATGAGATATCTGTGAAAAGATTACATTATCAGTTTCAGACATTGTTAGAGAAGAACCAAGAGCGACACAGAAACCAAACAGAATCCAAGAGTTTGACTCATAATTTAAGTCAACCAGTGACATCATAGTTAAAAAATCATTAATTAAAAAATGTCTGAAAATTAAAAAGTCTCTTAATGTTATGTAGCGAAGTCTGATTTCATCGATGTACCGCGCGTACTTACGTCTAATCAAATGACGCATTTCGATATCGTTCAGATGACGCGTTCACATATTTTTGTATAATTGAGCTATAACAACACGTGATCAATATACCTAATAACATATGCATGTGAATCAATGCCTTCGTCGAAGTTTGAACCGCACGTCATTTGACCGCGGCGACAGGTTCGGACCGCGGGTTCTAGCTAATACGGAACGCTCTTTGTTAATTCATGTCGGTAGTTTTGTCGTGCCGTGCTCACATGTCGCCACCTCCTTTTGTCCCTCGTCGTGACGAGTAGCCAACTTTGTTTGGACGTGCGGTGACGTCGCGAGCGTGTCGGACGCCCCGGGACGCATGAATTTTGTATATGACCCAAACCCTCTCTTATAGATAACCTAATATCTGTCGCGCTGCAGCTGTTTGCTAAGCCGAAACCGATGACTGACAGCCCAACGGAGCGGAGCGGAGCTCAACTCGCTCTCCTCTTTATTTAACTTGATCTTTTAATGGATTAACCGCGATACATTATTACGAGAGAAATTCAAATTTAAACAATAAATATTTTTATTTTATAATTTATTTGGCAAAAGTAGACAGATTTTTAAGGATTATTTATTTTTAATTTGATGATAAGATAAAGCAGCTTGTCAAAACATATATAAATGGTAAATTAATTAATAGTACGGGCTTTTAGAAAAAGCTTTCGACACGGTATAGCACGATGGTTTGATATACAAACTATACACATATAAGACCCCCGACTATTTGCTATGCTGAATACGCTCACGCCTGAGAAGTAAAAGCCATGTTGTTGAAATAAATAATGAACACTCGAAACCGAGTAAAATTCTACCCGTAATTAGTCAGGGAAATTTTCTCAAGTCATTTCTCTTTATCTTGTATAATAACGATATCCTAAAAGTATATAGTATTTATAGTTTTAAGCCGCTAATAAATTACAAATATCCTAATAAATATTTTGCGACATGAAAAGTTAAATTTAACCAGAATAAAACAGAGTTAATTATTTTTTATGATACATAGACAAACTTTGCTACCACCTATTCAAAATCAACAGGTCAGTAACGTAAAACGCAAATTCAGCGGTAAATACCCGGGTTTACACCTAGTCTCCAAGATTATACTTAATAAACACATTTTGGAACTTCGCTTGCTGCCATTGCGGCACTCAGACATTTAAGATTATGCACGCTTATACACAAAAAAATAATTAGACCCATCCTGAAATATGTCTGTCCAGTGTAGAGTAACACATATAATATTATTTTTTTAAAATTGAAAGTTATTTTAAATAAAGCTGTAGAAATAAATACATTTTTTACTGATCTTAAAAAAATATAATTGCCTTCAAATCCCAATAATCAAAGATGTCATTTTAATACCAAACACTACTGTAAAAATATTTTGCGTAGTCACACTAACGCACTAATCTCGTGTTTACTTTATACATTTAAATATAGGCGCAAATTAACTTACAATTTAAATATATGCCAAAGCATATATTTATGTAGAGGCTGAAGAACACATAGCAATGGTTTCAAATCTTCAGCTAAGTGTACTTAAATTAGCACTTTAAACATTTATATTTTACATTTAAATTGTAAACGTTGATTTTAGTTATTACCCTTTTAATTATAACCACTAATGCTTACTTTATATACATATTCTCATTTTATTGTAGGTAATAAAAACAATATAAACATTAAAATGGTTATAAACTAGTAGCAAGTATGTTTGTAAAATAAATTGAATTATTATTTTGTCATTAGAAAAACTGAATAAATTTACGTACTAACATAAACCGAAACAGTTAAATATTATTAATTTTTAATTTTTAAATCACGCTATTTGTTGCTGAATTGTTTATATTTCAATTACAAGCATTATTTTTATAAAAAAATATTCATATTAAATATTTTACAAACAAAGGATATTGATTGTGTCTGCATTATAAGCTAAGGAAATATGTATTTATAAATAATTTAAAAATATATAGAAATATGTGTATGTATCAAAATTCATTATTTACGTTTGTACTTAGGGCTGTTATATATATTTGGTTTTTCATTTAATTCAGTAGAAGAAATACAGCTATTTAAAATCTTATTAGGTTCCAAAAATAAATACAATATATAACGAAAGCATTCACAAAAAAATACGTAACAAATAAAAAATGTAAGCTTTTACGCAATACAATGAAATACCAAAATCGAACAAGAACTTAACACATATAACGCCATAAAATAATACTTTTATCCTTCTCTGTGTATATACACAGAGAAGATTTAAATAGAATTATTTTTTATATATAATATTTCATAATATTTATTTATGTAATTTAAGTTATTTTAAGCTTATCATATTATTTGTGATAATTGCATAAATATAGGTATTTTATTATGTAAAAAGATATTGTAAAACATAAACAATTACCTCAATTGCTTATTTTTTTAAACTTAAATATATTGCTATTACAATTAAACTATAAACAAACAATTAAGACTATTAAGACTAAATTAAACATTTTAAAAATATGCAGTAATAATATTAAATACGCATATACTTTGATTTACACGGTTTCGCTTTAATGTGGTCAAGAAAATTCTGTTGACTCTTAGCGAGATTTAAAAATCATTTGCGGGTAAAATCAAAAAAATTTCAAAGATTTAAAAAAAACGCAAAAATTAGTAACAGATTATTTCGTATGGATAATCCAGAAGAATCTATAGCTTAATATGACGCTGATAATAATTTTAAACTGATTCTAAGGAAACAACAGGTTAAATTAGAACACAGCAGCACAAAAAAAAATATTAAAATTGTTAAGTAATTTTTTCGAGTACATGTTGTTATTGTGAAGTAATAATAATTAAGAGCTTTATCACACTGATTTTTTTAAATTAATATACGAGAATGTTCATATGTACCTACATAAAGTTGTATGTGCTCGCTTTACGCGATTTATTTGTAGCCTCCCTCCCAATTTTGTATAGAGTTCTAAATTTCGAAAATATGTGCTTAAGTTTTTATAATGCAATACGTGAAACATCGATTTAAAATATTTTTTTATATCTACAGATCCTGACTGTCGTTGTTTGAATTCTGACACGCTAGTTAAGTCTTAAATTTTTACTCCTAATGAACATGCATCAAATTAAAAAAAACATGAGAGCAATTGTCCGCGAGAGCAATAGTCCCTGAGGGCAATTTTCCCGAGAGCAAATGTTCGTTTACCACTTTGAATATGTCTCTTGAGTATGACAAACTTGTTGCTGAAAAAATAAGTTTATTTATAGTATTTATCCCCTTCACTTCTATACTTATTTATAGTATATATTTTATCAATATTAAAAATATAATAAGAAATAAAATATTCTGAGCTCAAAGGGGACATTATTTTTAAGCAGTTTTATTTTGATTTTAAAAGTTGTAATGCTGCGAACAGCTTAAATACCAGTTGTTATTTTCCCAGAAGTACAACGGTAAGACTGTTGTTATATCGCAAAATAAGAATAGGTTATACAATAATTCTTTGCGCTTTGATTCCTAATATTAATATTTCGTCCTTATGATTATAGTTACCATAACGATTATTAATATTGTAATTAAATATTTTATATTTTTTTTCTATACAGTTTTCTTGCAGCACGCAGTATTTAATACCAAGGCCCTTATCAGGTATTTTCTAAAAAAAATATTTTAGTCGCAACTGCAGCAACTCACGCGACACTTTCATCCTTCATTTTCCTTCAAGAAAATATCCCTTTCAACGAATCAACAAGTCGTAGTTCATCCCACACTCTAATCAATCATCATCAGCGCATTGAAGAAAAGCGATGGGGCGAGTAATGAGCCCAATTCCACCAAGAATCACATCAGCTTCATGTCTTTCGCGGCTTTTCAGCGACAAATGTCGCGGCATTAGGAGGCATCCGCTTGGAAACATCCGGATGGGTTTCCATCCGCCACAAAAGGATAGTACCTATGTATGATAGATAGACGGAACCCCACCCCGAGAAAGAGAGATGCACACACACCCCGCAGTCAAGATAAATCGTCGGCATATATCAAATATTTCCTCTCGGCTGTGAGAATTTTTGAGATGCTGTGTCAAACGATTTCACAGGTGATTACGCTGAAAAGGAGACACAATGGGGTTGGCGAGGAGGTCTCTAATGACGCGTCAAATTGCGTCGAACCTTAGCCTTAAATTGACTGTTTTTCCGGCGGGCACATTCCAACGATTCTTAAATGTGTTTTGAGAGGAGAAATAATATACTACGATGACATAGTGCGATCGAAAAGTTACTGGACTGGATTAAAATATTTAATATATATTTGTATTATTATTTTAATTCATTTCCATAGAGGTGAAGATTGCTTCTGGATTTAAAGCAATCATGAATCGTCTAGCTTTTCTTTTTGGCAGAAATGCATCAGGAGAATTGTTGATTTTTCAATCAAAAAATCATTGTCATAAGCGGTTATTCTACAAGAAATTAACCAATTTTTTGATGAAGTAATCTTACGGCTTGGATGACAAAAAAATGATTTATGGACTGGTTTAAAACTTTTTCTGTCAAATAATAAAAATATATTGCGAGGATATTGTAGTTAAACCTCGAGCTCTTTTGGTGTTGGGCAATGCGTTGGAAAATTATTTGAAACTTAAGACTCTCTTCAGAGATTTTCCCGTTGATGTGGTTTTTCAATCTCCGAATACCCCTTCCATCTTACAGTCTATGGAACAAGGCATAGTCTAAACTTGATTTTAGCCTAATATGATAATGTCATTTATTTCCCATAGTACCGTCTTTTTCCGAAAATAAGACACTGTCTTACTTTCTTTTTTGGTCCAAAATACGCGCTTGGGCTTATTTTCGGGGGAGGGCAAAAATAAAAGTATATTTATATATTTTTATTTAATATTTATTTATTTTACACAGAATACAGAAATTTAAATTTATTCAATTACAGTCATGTCATCTTCTTCTGGAACATCGTCATAAATGATCAAATTCTGAAGTCTGTTCTGATTTTCTTCCAAATTCATTTCCTGTTGAATCATTGGTCCGAATCTCTCATGTCTTGCAATATAGCTATCGTTAAATGAATACTTCTTGTCTAAGTAGCCTGTTCGTAGTGCATTGGAAACACAAACAATTTTGTCCCATGAATTTTTTACCCAATTCACAACTTCTTGTAAGCCTGGTTTTACAAAATTACCTCGATGATTTCTCACCATTCTGTTTTCAATATATTCATTGATTTCCATCCGCAAATGATCCTTGAATGGCTTGTTTATTGCAATGTCAAGTGTCTGGAGGTAAGCAGTCATTCCTGCCGGAATCATTATTTGATCGATCTTCCTCTCAGCAAGAAAGTTTTTCATGTCTTTAGCGCGGTGTGTACTGGCTGAATCCCAAACTAGTAAACCTCTATTTTGACCCCTCAACAGTGGTGGCAGCATAAAATCAACCCACTTTCTTATAACTGCTTGGGTGCACCAGGCTTTTTCACTTTCAATGACATAAATTCCTGAAATGCGTTTAATCTGGTCTTTTTTACCTTTAGTGATTAAAAATGGCGATACTTTCTTGCCATCTAGACGAATCGCCAAAATACAGGTAACACGTGCACTATCGTAACCGGTAGAAGGAACGTAAATTGACGAGGAAGCCTTGTGGTGAACCGTCGTTTGAACTCCTTGGCCTAGGAATACCGCGGTCTCATCCATAGCAAGCATGTTGGAGAGTTGGTATTTCGAAAAATCGATGCCATCAACAAAAAGCTTAAACGCAAGTGCACGTTTAACAACTTCATTGTCTTCCAGCTTAAACATTGTTGTTGATCTCCTTAGAGACAGTTCATGTCGTTGAAGGAAGTTGTCCATCCAGTGTGACGATGCTTTAAATTCTTCTGTGGATATATCAAATTCAATTGCTGTTTCAAGAGCAAACTTTTGAATATCAGCCCTGCGCACAACCAAAGCCATTGCTCTCCTGTCGGCAATCCATTCCCAGATGCATTCTTCCAACTCAGAAAATAACGGCTGCCGACCTGATCCAACTCTGCGTTTTTTCTCATTTCCTTGGCCCACCAGTTGACACAGGTTATCGTAGTCTGCACGCCATTTGCGAACCATACGGAGATCCAGCATCTTCTCTTTACAGAAGGTTACAAGATTTACACCCCTGGAGTCTTCCGCGATTCCCTTTTTGTACTCGACGGAATAGCTCTTTCGTTTTGTACTCATTTTAACTGAGGATAAAAATTATTCACTTTATAAAAAATAAAATTACGTATGAGGAAATAATCAGACTTACAAGACTGAAATGAACAAGTGTTATACCTGCACTGTCGCACAATGCATACTGCTGCTTTAGTTGTATTTTTAAGATAAATTCATAGAATTAATTTTGACACGTGCTGGTGCATTGCTTGAAATGAACTGTAGAGGTAAACAATGAATTTCTCGGAATATTTTGTTTCAAACATTTCTCTGAAATACGAGTAGGTATTAGGGCAGCTAAACATACTTAATAAATCAACAGCATTTTTTAACGATTTTTTTTTCACATTATTTTAACTAGGGCTTATTTTCGGGGGAGGGCTTATATTCCAAAAACTCCTGAAAATCACGCTAGGGCTTATTTTCGGAGGATGTCTTATTTTCGGAAAAAGACGGTATTTAAAATATTTTTAAAAAATATTGCAACATACCATTATAATGATATGTATGCGCTAAAATAAACATGAATATCTCATTACAGAGAAATATCCGCTGATGAGCAGTTGGAATGCAGCTTGAGTTTCTATCCAACAAGAAACTTTTACCAACCTTTGAGCTGTCTGTGAAAGAAGCGGAAAATTCTCTGAAAATATATAATACACACACAGATATAGTACACATTTAAAAGGACGCCCGCGGGCCGCAACAAACGAAAATATGATTTCCACAGCCCCCGCAAAACTTTTGCCCCGGGCGAATGTTTTCATCGAATTTCCACAGCGCAGGGACGCATCGTCGCGGGACTGCAACGAGCAACAGACAATCAAAACTTTGAACGGAGGAATTCGCGAAACGCGCGTCTCGTTCTTCTCTTTGTGGTATGGGTTGGTGATGGTAGTGGTGGTAGTGGGGGGGGGGGGGGGCTGGTCAGCTCCGCGTGCCGTTCGCGGACTACACACATATTTGGCACCAGGAATGACATTAACATCCTGAGACCGTCTCGGGGATCGTCCTAGGAATTTGAAAGTGTAGGCGGCGTATAATGAAAACCGCGCGAGCGTTAACATAACTGACCGCATCGTGGGTCAGACTTGGTATTTCTTGGTATGCGAGCACGTCTTGAAAGGGTTGTCATTTTTATCCCTAATATTAAAAGTTATTTTTGGAAAAATAAACACTAATTTATTGAGCAATTTAGCCTTAATGTTTCTTTGACTCTTTAATTTAAGTATTAAAATACTGGCATAGTTTGTTTATTTCGTAGCAGAAAAGTGAACACAATAGCAAATTTTTAATATTGGCCCGACTCTGGAAAAATCATATCAAGAATATGTTTATAAAAAAATAAAAATAATAAATGTGGACTAAATTACAGTTGTTTGAGATGTATGTATGTATTTCAGATTTAAGTTCTTTGAGTCCTTTTTATACATATAAGAAAGAAAAGGTTTCTGTCAGATCATAATAATTATGTACTCAGATATATGTATTGTGGGCTAACGATTAATATTATTATTGAAAATATTTTTATAAATATATTTTTTTGTATAGGGTGTATCTGCGTTTTAAGCTATTGTGCTATGCACAAGTATTTTAGAAAATAAATAAGTGATACACCTAAAATAATATGAGAATAAGTGATTTAAATGATAAAGACGATTTGAAGCACTAGAAAAGACTATGACTCTTATGTGTGAACATAGTAACCGAAGAGTTTTACAATCTATAAGTAGATCAAAAATTCAAAGTTATTCTATGATATTTTTCTTTGGTAAACTAATATGAATGATGTTACGTTTTGTATGGTATATTGCAGCACATAGATACAACACTAAATAGTCAAGCAAACGGGACCCACAGGAGCGATCCATCGATCCTCAGCCGCAAACCGTTCAGTATCGCGGCGTTCTGGAAAATTTGATAATCATCAATTCATTTAAAAGTTTTCCAGAAAGTTATATCAAGGGTTCTGAATTATGACGTTCTTGGCGGACGGGGGGCTTTTAGACGAGGGCCGTGTCCGGTCCCCGCGGACCTGCCCCTGGTTGGGTACCCCTGCTAATGGGCACACATTTGTCTCGGGCCAAGAGGACCTTAATGAAATTACTGCCGCCCACCGGACACTGCGACCACCCCCATCGGGAAGACCCTGAAGATGGAAAGAGTGCCGCCGCTAATTGATCTCTAAATTTGACAAATTCGCTAGAATCAAATGACGTTATGATCTAAAATTTAGTGACGATCTGACTCAAATTTAAACTAAAAAGTTTATAAAATAGTCACCGAATAAAATTAAAATCTTATAGTTTTTATTAAATAGACGATCACTCCATAATCAATAATAATGCAATGTTCATAGAATTTCCCTTGGAATTTCTTAAGTCCTTTACAATGAGATTTTACTTCAGTACTCGAAATCATGCTTCAAAGTCGAATCATTGCATTAGCGATATAAGTAAATTAGCAACACAGAAAAGCCCGCAAGTTAAAATCGCGCCGTCAAAATAAAAGAGCGCAAAAATAATTATGTGAGTTTATATAAATGTATTAAAAAAAACAACAAAATTTTAATGAAAGTTAAATATAAGTATATAATTTTATAAATAATAAATTTAATAATATTGTTAGCTAAAAATAATTATTGTATTGTAGTTGTTAATTATTAATTAGGTAATTATAAAAAAATATTATCATTTTTGTAATAATAATAACGGTCATATGTATGTATATTTATTAAATATTTTTATTGGCCAGTTGATATCACATGTCTAAGCATTATATGCTACATGTTATCAAATTATTATTTGATTATTTTGTGTAAACCTTGAGTAATTTTGTTTGCGTCTAGCCTCAGTAATAAGATTCCGTTGTGTTTAAATTGTACTAGCAAAATTTAAATCTAACGATAATGCTAAAGTAGATAGAAAGCAAGATGCAGGAAAGTTTTAAATGAAATTCGGATTTTGGTACATTGTCTGGAACGTGGCAAAAATATCTAGAGCTTCTGAATTGAAATTATTATGCTGTAATTATAAAATATTAATTAATAGTCCAGTCATAACGTAGCACCTGATACATATTTTTTATTAATTTTTGGCGTATTTTTATTGAAAATAATATTAATTAAAGATGATCGAAATGACTTTATAAGATTTACCGCAATAAGTTACCACAATAATGGTATATAATCTTAGGAAAGATTTTAACAAACTTTTATTCGAAACAAATAGATTGTTCTGTACTTAATTGTTTATTTGTATTTTACTATATTATTTCTAAATATTTAATTTTTAATTAATTATTCTTTATTTATTGATTTACTTGGTATAAAAATAATAAGCTAGTGCCGCATATTTAGGAAATATATGTTAACTGTTGTTTAGACCTATGAATTAATTTAAATATACAAAAGTATAGTAATATTTTTTACTTGCGGTGGTAGCGACTGCTATTAAATATTTTTTTATAAGATTGATGATTTCAATTCAAATGATATGATAAGTTGAAAGATACATATGTATTTTAATAGATTTGTAAGTACAATTGTGTGATTCATTATAAAATAATTATTTACGCTGACAAAAAAAATCGTTTTATTTCCGGGCGAGCACCTCTCGAACGCCATCGTTCTGCTTACGTACTTCGGACATCCTAATAGGATCAAGATATTATACACACTAAGTCCTGACATCAAAAGCTCGTCCGAGGGCACCCGTCTTGTCGTTATTTTTGTTCGAAGGGTGTCTCTTTGAAAAGCCTGTCGAAAAAAATAATATAACAAGGTGGCGGCGCCCACCTGTTTGCCGAGAGTCCTGAAGGACTTTTAAATAATTGAATGTTTTTTGCAGATTACGGCGGCTGCCAGTCGCGACCCTATTATTATGATGATGATGGGCAAGAGGAATTAAAATCCCACAAAGCGATCTCCCTGCGTTTCAGTATATATGTATATATCTCTCTCTGTGTCTATACACCCGTCTACTTACTACTCAGCCAGCTTAGAAATTTTCACTTTTCATCATTCCGGTAATTCCATTGTCTTCCACACGCGCGTGGGTGTATGTATATATGAAAATGGTTTAATTTGACAATTAGCGGAGTTCTGGGTCGGAAAAATATGCGAATTTAAAATTTATATATGCGATTAAAGATGTGTTAAAATAATCCTTTAAATTTTAATTAAATTATTTAATCATGTATGAACTTTTTTATTAATGGGGAGGCAGAAGAAGCAATGGTTTTGTAACTGATGTTCAAGATCAAGCAAGGGAATTAAATGGTTGTCGATACTCTAAGAAAAACATTAACAGTGAAAGGAAGCGGTTAAAGAATATCATTGAATGTTAATATCGAGCTTCTAAATAGCCAATATGGCGTAACCCCATCTTACCCCTTCGCCCACTCTCCCCTAATTGAATAATTTCAACATTGTCTCGTGTAAGAATGTAATAAATACGAGGGCTCCAGTGCGTCAACCGTTGCGTTATTAGATTAATACCAGTTCTTTATTAGTGTACGCTCACATGTCACCGTCGAGACGGGATAGCAGGGCCTTAATAAGTGTGCAGCGTCGAGAAATCACAGCGGTCGTTTGGGCGCCGGGACGCTTTATCCTCATGCACCATCTTGCGGGGCAGTTAGCACTAATGCTTGTTGTTTCGGATTACGCCACAATAAAGGGTCACCACACTTTTTGCTTATTTGATGGCACGTGTGGCCACATGTGTGAGTGCGTCGAGGTACGTCTGTGTTGTCTATTTGTTCGAGTGTTCGTGTTTTATGAAAGAAAAATCTTATGTATATAAATACATACATAAGAACGAAACCTAGAAAGGCAGTTTTGTACTCGCTGAGGTATTTCGGTTTAGAAAAAAAAAGTTTTGTACAAAAGATAAAAAAGAGCAATATTAAGCTAATTGCTAAGAATGCTAATAGTTGAAAAGAGTAAAAGAACGATCATTTTAAAAGTGGACTAATCTGAATAAAATCACTTTAAATCTCCTCTTTATCTGAATTTAAATTTATATTGGCAAAGGACCAGACTACTTCTGTATTATCAACATAATCAATAAGCAGATTTAACAAATTATTTTTAAGGGACTTAAAACTTTTTTTTCTTAGAGCCTCACTGACAATTAAGAAAATAGTTCGAGAGAGATATTAAAAAAAAATTCATGAATACATGCTTTATTACAAACTGATGTATTATTATTAATTATGTGATCATTTTATAAATTATGTTACTTTAAACTTTATAGAAAAGATTTTTAAATGTATAAATAATATTAAGCAGAATAACTTTCGCTGAAAAATTGAAAAGCCACAGTACAACAATCTATTAAATGCTTCAAAAACAACTACCTGTCTTACTCTTTATATATCATATTATAATCTTTATGTAAGAAATACTTGGGTATGTTTTAAAGCATGTCGTACCAACTGTAAATTTTAATTAGGCTTATCACAATATCATATTTAATCCTCCAGTTTATTAAATAAATAAATGGTAAAGCTTTCTATATTAAACCATAGTTCACTGTCTCAGCTTTAAAAACATTTGTTGCGAAACTACAAGTAAAAATTAAAATATTTTTAAATTAAAATAATATTTTTCTAGATAAATTAAAAATCAGTAAGTTAGTTCAGAAAATATAATTTTTGAAAGATATCACCAAACATGACTGCATTTTAGTTTTAGGGCTGCATGATAAATAGTAGCTTTGTTTACATTTATATGAAATCATTTTGAATAACTTACATAGTTAGCAAACGCAGACTTTGTTTCCTGTTTTTCCAACTTTTTTGTGAAAACCCTGAGATTTTTAGTCATTTTCGACAAAGTAAGAATATTTTACTAAAAAAGCAATTTTGATTATTTCGAATTTATTTTTTTGTTAACTTAGTTTCTCTTATTTGGTTTTTGCACACATTTTATGCGACTAGAAAAAAAGCAATTTAGCAATACCATAAAAATATTTATTAAATATAAAAATATTAGATGTTTATAAAGATTAAAACAATAAAATCAATTTTATTGCTAGAATTCAATATTAGAACGGCACATCATAACAGTTTTCAGGTCTAAACTCGATTCAAAATGATAATTTGGACATCTAGCATAATTGTCATTTGGTGATTGAAAAGAATTCTCTCAGATTTTTTTGCAGGCTGGAAAACCGGCCCGTAGGATAATGACGATATATATTAAAGCTGGTAAATGGATCGTTCAGGTTATAGCTGGTAAACCGGCCTATGTGGTTCAGAAGCTTAAGAACACTTTTAAGACCCGATTTTCTATTATTGATGTATGTAATTGCAAATGATATTAACAAAATCCCTAAAATAAAAATAACCGGTTTGTAAAGTAACAATATTTAGAAAGATTCATACGAAAAATCACTTTTCTCTTGGCCTTTTATTTGTATTTTTTACTACTTATTTGTGCGAAAAACCATTAAAAAATGTATAATGAATTTGTAGATATATCTTACCTAACATTTATCTAATTAATATACATTTTTAATCACTTTTAAAGTTGAAACATAACTGCAAACTATTGTCGCCAGCAAAGGCCATCTATAGGTACAAATATATTTTTTTAATTGGTCACAGCTTCACCACCCTTTATAGGTTAATCATACAAAAGCTTTAAATATATTTTTTAGATCATATAAACAAAACCGTATCGTTTTTACAATTTCTATATATTCCTGTTGTAAAAAGTATTGACAAGATTTAAAGATTAAAAATGTGTTGCTTGAGAAAAATATTCAGCATCTCTTAGAATAAAAACGCGACCAGTGTCTAGATTCTTAAAAAGCTTGGTATTTAAAAATTACTGTCATAGACATAAGGAAAAGTTAATAGTTTTTTAAAGTACATATATTGCAGAGGAAAAATAATACCAATGAGACACGTGCTAACACATATAAAGAAAAATATTTTTTTAAATGTGTGTTTCAAGCTTTCTATTATAATATATGTAAAAATCAAATTATTGAGAAAATTGTGGAAAAACTTTAAAAAGCAGCGACAAAAATAAAGTTAAGTATAAAACTCTCTGTTCATAAAATAAAAATTATTCAACATATGCTCTTCATATAATTATTGTTTCTGGAGTGACAATTAGATCGGGCAATCTTTTTTCGCTGTATGTATTTCTAATTGGATAGTTTTTATTATAAATTTTTATTTTTTAAATAAACATAGCATTTTTTTAAGAGACATCATTGGTTTCTCTAGAGCTAAAAAAATCATTCCTTGAAATTACATACAAATATATTTAAATTACATACAAATATAATATATCCAATATGATATAATTTAAATGCATTCGTTCTGTTTCGTAATTTTAATTCTCTGTTTAAAAGAGCTTTCGTCATCTGCCTTCCTTTTGGTGTCGGAAAATGCAATTTGATGACATTTTCTCGATTTAATAAACCATTAGAATTTTCCAATGATATCGGTAGGAAAGATGTATTTAGTTAAACTTTCACAAAATATCTCGGTATCACTTTTAAGAGCAAGTTAATGTTCTCTCTACACGCAAAAAATATTGATTGCCTTTGTTATGAGGAACTTTGATGATCCGTCAGTTATTCATGTACTCTATGACACCTTAGTTTACGAGAATTTTAAATCAAGATCTATAATTTAAAATACCGAGTAATCAAATACGAAGGTATCTTAAACATCTAAAAAGGCGGATAGCTTCATATGAGAATATCTAGTTATTATCCGTTTTTATATCCTAGCGCATTTTTTTTAGGGGCATTGAAATACGATTCACTAGATTCTCAAAGTTGTTTGTCGCTAAGCATATAGTCTGATTGAGTACTAAAGGGTGCTGCTGATAATCCAACTATTATTGTAGAATTCTAGTTTTGCTGAACTATCTAGCTTTAAATGCACATTGATATATTTCATGTCAGCTACAAAAAGCTGAAATGGTTCGTATCGTTTCATTGAAATATTTTATAATTTTTCTTTTTTTTAAATACTATATATTATTTTTCGATTATCGTGATGTATTGGAGTAAATAGTTACTTTACAATAGTCCTTATTTAAATAAAGATTTAAAAGGGCAAAGTTACATGTAATGTTTTTTGTAATACTTTTTTACTTTTATGTCTTGACTATAGCAATGCTTTTATTTTCTTTGACCTTACATCGATTACTACATTAATAGGAATAAAGAAACTTTTTTTAAATTACAATTTCATAGAGAAATGAAACTTATAAAGCATACATGGTTTAGGAAAACTTGTTTTGGTTATTTTACAAACAAATATATAAAACACACTACTGCCTTTGGGTATTCTCAAAATAAGCAAACCTAAATAACCGCAATATGGCCGCAATTTCGTGGACTTGCACTATGTGCTGACAATTGTCACACAACTGTCTCACTCCATTTCTGTAATGGAAAATGGATATCCCAACGCAGATAGATACAACTGCGCGATACCTTTGTGTGGTCACGTGAAAGTCCTCGCCGGTTGCAACTAAACCAAAGTTTGAAAACTTCTAATAACAAAAGGCAGTAGTTGTCGCCACGTCACGTCTCTGGACACAAAGCGTCTCCTATCTGAGAAGACGAATTTAAATATAAATTTATTTTATTAAATATATATTTATCGATTAGTGTTAGCATTTAATTGATATAATGGATGTAATCAATTTTGTCAGGGAGCTAACCGACGCAGACGGCGTTAACCCTGTCCTTAATATCATCACTCATTAATGGCAAAGTTTATTGAATTCCTTGCGACACAGTGCGTGGCCCGATCGGGGGTTGCGAACCTCTTCGCTAATACTGCATAATACCATAGTCAGGTAGTAAATCAGATTCAATGAAATATTGGACGCTTCGCGGTATCTGCAGGAGGGTGCCAGCCCTCCTGGGGGCCCAGGAGAGGGCCGCATTGAACCTATCTGAAAGGCATTATCGGATTCCTTAGGTGTCTTTGAGTAACGGTCTTTAACGCTAAGATCATATACATATATATTCAAGAAAATTATTTAAAATTAATTTATGTATTTTAATCTTTAACCAGACCTTTAATACCAGTTCATATGAATAAAAGTAAAGATATTGTAGAAATTAGACACAGTGATAAAAAAAGTATATATGTACATCTCTATCTATGTTATAAATGAAGTGCTTAGTGACTCAGTTTATAAAGACATGTAAGGAATTTATGATATAATATAATTTATCAATGAATCATATTTTTTTAATAGTAGCGTAAATAAATAAACAACAGATAAAGTAAGTAATCAGATGAAGATTAGAAAAACAGAAAGTACAACATATTTACACATTTGCCATAACCTAATTACATAAAAAGCAAGTTCCATTTTCCATTCAACGATGGCAGTATAATCAGAGGTATGACGTTAAGAAGGTTGATTAATACTTATATTGGTAAGCGTTTGAATATTTATTGTTATTATATTGCTGGAGCACTTTCAGGTCACAAGCTAGGGTTTGTGGGTAACGAGTGTCGAAATTAATTACGACCACACCAACGCTGATTAATTTAACGATCTGCCTAATGAATAGAATTGCCCAATCAATTTGGGCTTCTATCTCTCTCACTCGCTGAGATGACCACAGCAGATAATCGCCGGCCATAATGTAAAACTAAAGCCCGGGCGCAAAATTTGTGGCGCAACATTTGTCAGACTGCAGCATCTGGCCGACCCTCCGTTATGACCCTTAAATCTCAAAGGGTCCCCGGGAGAGGAAGGAGCGGTCCAAGAAGGTCTGCGGCCCCCGGGGGCCCTCTCCGACCGCCTTGAGCCCGGCCTAAATGCGATCTAATTAGGAAATAGTTTTACTTCTTGATTTATAGATTAAGTTGCGCCGAATCAATATCTCCGTAGGTGGACAAAGTAACACTATCGCGCAGAAACATAGACGTAACCTGAGGAGCAAAATCTTGGAGGTCAACATTTTTGGTTACTCGTTACCAAACAATTGGAAATATTGCATGGATCATCCAATAGCACATTTGTCCTGAAACATTCATCACCCATAAGTACCGCTAAAAAACTCTTTGTTTGGAAAAGATGCACGCTAGATAATACGTTTTACCATGCGCATAATACAATTGTTATTCTACCCTTGGTTAGCGATTGTTAAAGATGCCATCTAGACCGTTTCAATTTTAAGGAATGTTTCGTGAATGTGTCCAAGATGCGATGCAATTGCCTGCAAACATTCTCATCTGCAATCCGCCAAAGCCGCCTCGAACCAGCATTATAAAAATGTGATACTCGGTTACAAAAGAGGCGCGTTTTTGTTTTTTTTAGTATACGATGAAAATGTTTTTTTTTTGAGCCGTTTATAATTTTACATTAAACAGATATGTGTTAACTCTTTATATCATTATAAAAACCTAGTGTTCTTAAAATAAATTCATAGAATCATGCTAAACATTTTCAATAAAAAAACAGAAATTTGCAGCATTGATCCAAAGTAATAATGATAAGCTATGAACAGAAATAACTTTGAATTTTAAACTTGTATCGATTTCAATACAAACCCAGCATCCCTAGAGGACATAGCAGTACTCCTGTTTATACGCTAATCCAGCCCGCTTATGCATTTTCGCTTCTTCATTCGCGAAATAATGATTAGCGGCCCCCAGTCTATGCGGAGAGCCAAATACGACGATTACTCGGGCCAAGTGCCGGCTTACCGCTCACATGTACCCCTTTTTGCCACCACGAGAACCCACCCTTGCTTGCATGCAGCCGCGCTGCTCAGAAAGCGACATCCCCAATCGGATTAGCGTGCTCCTCTTGCGGATGCCGTCGACAAATATTGATTCGATATTGATGTGTAAACATATACAGAGTTTTATAAGAAGCACGATCTTTTATAAATAATAATTATATATTGTAAGTATAAATTGTGTAGTTTCATATTAATTGTGAACTTACCAAGAAGGGGATGAGATCATCGGAATTAAGTAATAGGAAGATTTTACGTATTTAATTATTTTCACAGTAAAAAATTGTTTGTTCTTATTATTTTAGTGGCAATGAAGTAGAATTGAATTAAAACGATTTTTTGCGTTTAATTTATATGTTTATATTATATTACATATGTGGTAAAATGGTGGTAAAGGAATATTTTAACTATTTTTTTTCAAAGTGAAGAAGGTTAATTTACACAATAACTATTCATATTTTTTTATTGGTATGAAAAATCCTAAAATTACGATAATTTTAATCTATAAGGGATTAGCGTTCATTGTATATTCATTAGTATCTTTTTTAATTATATGTATATATTATCTAAATGTCACCCACAGAGAATTTTTTGTTAACAACTTTAAATAAATATAATATATATTTGTTTATTTTACTTACACAATAAATTTAAAAAATAAATTTTCTAGGACGACGCAATTTTAAAATAAAATTACTACATAATAAAATATATTAAGTAGCAGATTTTATAATAGAATTATGTAATATATTTTAATTTTATGATAAATAGTTTATTCTATTAGTAGAATATCTACAACATTAACTTAAAAACAATAAAAACACAAAAAGAAACAAAAAAAAAGAGTATTAATTAGGCAGTTCAGTTCTTTGATCAGCAAAATAAATAGTTAATCGATAACTAACATCCGAAATATCTGGGTTCAAATTTCACACGAACCCCAGTGTTCTATATTTCTATCAGATTCGTAAGATTTAAATTTATAATTTTATCTAATAAAATTCCAATTGATTATCACAAATTGGGTTTTCTAGTCTCACAGAAAAAAATTGTGATAAATAATAAAAATTAAGCGAAAATTATACATATATTTTATAAATAAAAATCTTTACAAACACCTTATTGAGTTCATTGCAAATATCACATTTGTATGAAAACAACTAAAAAGTAATAATTACCAAAATCCATGTAGGTTTTTACTTTACAAACAGAATATCAAGATTATGCCGCTAGAGTATTTTGATCACATGAAATGCATAGGGATTGATTGGGAATCATTGAATACTATATACATGCATATGTGATTAAAAAAACGATCCTAGTTTTCCAACGATTTGCATTTTCGCTTAATTTTCCATTTACTGTGTCTTAACTTTGCTAATTTTTTTTACATATAGCTAATGCTTTTATCAAAGTTTTTTTAAAATCGCTACGCTATTGGTGGAGCAGCAAAAACATCGACTATATATGTTCACAAAAATGTTTTTTTGTTATTCCATGTATCAACAAAAAACCATAGCGATGTTATATGTTAGTTTTTAAAAGAAAAATTGTATCTTATATAATATACAATATATAATATATATAATAGTATACTAAACTTTAATAGTTATTTTTTTATATATTTAAATAGAAATCAAACGCAATACTAGATTTGCATTTAGTGAATGAAATCCGAGCCATATTCTGCAAAGTTTGTTTGTATACATAAATTGTAAGAAAACTGTCTCAATAA
The DNA here is from genome assembly GCF_051122295.1 of Plectrocnemia conspersa. Classification (NCBI taxonomy): domain Eukaryota; kingdom Metazoa; phylum Arthropoda; class Insecta; order Trichoptera; family Polycentropodidae; genus Plectrocnemia; species Plectrocnemia conspersa. Next base: position 14,570,729 of record NW_028277172.1, read on the forward strand.
ACAATTATAAAATCTTGATATTTTGTTTATACTATGTATCTTGGATATTTAGATAAATCTGAAGATACGGCTTTTAGGTCCATTCAACTACAAATTTTTCAACTTAATAACTAAAATATCAACTGTCTGATCTCATTGATTATTTTTTTGTACGCATATTTATATTTGCTGGATGCGTCGTTGTGTAGAAATATTAAAAAGATATACAACAAATACATAAGTTAGTCAGATAAATGTGAAAAATATTTTTAGCTCAGTAAGCGTTCAGGAAAACATTTACAAGCTGGATAAAATCTGGCAAGCGACTTTGCTAGTATATAGGGGTGAAAGGGTGAGCCCGTATGGGATATAAGAGAACGTTGCAAGGGAAGGCATTTCGGTGTAATAAGTCGAAGATGGGTGCTAGCTAATCCTGTGACGGTTCAACAGTTTTCAGGGGCGTAGAATATTGAATTGGTATACGAATAAAATTAAAAATAAAAATATATTTTTAATTTCAAAAATTTAATTTAATTGAGCACGCTTAGTTGTGTTAAACTTGTGAAAAAATTATACAAAGTACTGAATAGCATTACTTATTGTCTTTCTGTGCTAGTCAGATTTATTATGGCACACTGTTTCAACCCGTTTTTGTGAAATCAAACACAGAGGTTAATCTGACTCCTGCACGAAATATCTGTTAAAATTATCAATATATTTTATCTGTGTAAATATTTTATTATGTTGTTTTATCATTTACATATCACATTTTTATACTTTAATACGGACGCCAATGCTTACTTGAATTAGCCATATAGCATGGTCGTGATCTGTGAAGGCTTGTGGGGGTAGAGTCGCGAGCATTAGACCCTGAGAGCAATCCTTTCGGTTAGTTTAAAGATTTGGCAACAGCATTACGTATTGCACGGTCCCCAAAGGGCAACTAACTACGCGTATTTAGATTCCATTCTGAGAAATTTGTCACTTTGAAGTGTCATTTGATCAACCGTTTAATTTATTAAGTGCTTCTTAGAAAATGATATATTATTTGTATTTAATATTCATATACACTCAAGTGATGTAAACGTAGATACAGAATGAAATTATTTTTAATATATTATATTTTTAAAGTATAGCAATATTTTTAAATATTATAACACGACAATCATAACTCATAGTAAGTAAGTTTATAATAAAAAATAAATAAAATAGTAATAAGAACAGAAATAAATATTATCTTTACAACACAAAAAAATATTACGGATAACTTCCACGGTAAAATTAAAATAATAAAAAGCAATCAATGTTGCGGTTTTTCAGTCTGATTCTCAGTTTAATTAAAAAACCTTATTAGAGTCTATTAAACTAGGTAAAATAATCTTAATTAAAATAATAAAAAAATGTTGTTGCCTCAAAGATCTCAAGTATCATTGTAAGGTTTATCAAAATATTTTGCCCATTATAACATCAGCTGTTTTCTCAACTGCATTAGGTTTTTTATTAGAGTTATTAAAGAGTATATTTACTAGTCTTAAAAAATCTCATTTGCAAAATAAATATAATTTAAAAATATTTTTATGATTTAATGATCTAAAGTATATTGTTAAAACAAACCGTAAGTAGTATATTCACTTTAAATGTTGATTCCAATTAAAGCTTAATTCATATTATCAAACGTTCACAAGGTTAATATGCACATCAGAGCCACATTTAGTTAAAGTTGTATTTTCAATTTACATATACGTTTTTGCAATTGCCGTTTCCACCCCCACCCTCATACACTTTCTAAACTTCCGGTGGGTGGTTCGGGGGCGGCAAACCGGAATGGATCTGTCCGCTGCAGGCTCCGCCGCATGTTCTGCGACTTGTTAAAACTGCATCTCGGTGGTAAAGAAGACGAAGGTGTGCCTATGTACGGTGATATGTACCTTCGAGCTCAAAACCGATACCTGGGGCAACTCCTGAGACACTTCTCTCATTTTGCGAGCGGTTTTCGAGGGTCGGATTGCTCGTTTGGCTGAAGCATCCGATTGTAGCCGTTTCAGGTGGTTTTCATTATTGCTTGGCTAAATTAATTGTCAGATACACAGGTTTCAATTAAACGTTTCAGACTTATTTTATTATAATAGATCGAATACTTGACATAATTTTTTACATTATTTTATTTATCGATATGAGCTTGAGGAAATGAGAAAATGATATTTTTTAATAAATAGGTTGGTAGTCACTTAGAACATCAAGATAGAAAGAAGAAGAGTAAAATTCTTATTTAAATAAGCGAACTATGTTTCAGTAATGTTGGAGTGTCAAAAGAGCAGAATTATTAAATAGTTAGATAATATCTTTCAAATAGTCTGTCTAAATGTATTTTTCACATAGCTTTTGTTAAATATGTCAAATATATAAAATTCTATATATTAAAAACATATATGTAAATTAATTACCCATAGCAAGTATGGAATAAAAGGGATTCGCTCTAGTGTTATTAAAACAATTATAAAAAAACCAATAAGCTAGAAATTAAAATTAAATAATCTGCAAAATTTAAATATTCATTGCCAACTATTTATAAATTATTGTTAATTAAATATCAATTAACACATAAATAAATAAAAATTTTAGTAAGATAATTGTGCCAAGTAATGTTTCTTAAAAAATCATTTTTTTTTATTTAAAATTTTAATAACGATTGAATTATTAAAAGTACGCAGTTCTGTATTCCAATTTTTTTTAAGACGATAATAAATTAACTTGGTTATATTTTTAGTTTAATTGTTTTCAATATTATTTAAATTAAAATAAAAGTAGAACAGCCCTAAAACATAAATTAGTTTCGTAAAGTTCTTAAAATAATAACTGATATTTTTAAAGCATTAATTGTTGTACATAATATGTTGTTTTTTTTTACCAAAACATATGCGCTTATAATTTTAGTTAATTTCAATATAACTTATATCTTAAAATAATTGTGAAGTACTTTATTTTTGTATTCGTAGAACCTTATTGTTTCCAATATTAGTATTAAAGCACAAGCAGTCATTAACTTTATTAATGACTTAAAAAATCAGCAAAAGTAATAATTCAGCATTTTTATTAATAGTAAATAAATGAAACAGGACAATGGTGAAATATTAGTAGTACTTCGCTAATAATATAAAAAACAAAAATATACATATATTAGAAGATCTCTACATTAAATACTAATTTTCTATCTTAACAAAATAATACCGGAAGATTGGAAGACAGTAATATTTCACCCATATGAAAAAAGGACAGTAAACTAAATTGTGATAAATATAAGGAGTTCTCACTATTGAGCACCACAAGTATTTTCGAACATCATATATTGGAGGTTAGAAAAATATGCATATCACATACTAGATTTTAGTATTTTATATATACATTCATATATACTGATTTTCTTCTAATAATTAGGAGTACACCAGTGTGGATTCCGAACTAACAGGTCTACTATAGATCATATCCACACAATAAAACAGACACTGAAAAAAGCCTACGAATATGATTTAATACTGTACCACCTATTTATAAACTTTAAGCAGGCTTTCGACAGCGTTCATAAAATAAATTTTCTGAAAATATTTGGCATTCCAGAAAAATAAGTGAGATTGGTTGAATATTTCGTGTTATGAGGGACACAACCATATAGATTTTTATACTATATATATAGTTCATCATCGATCCTCATCCGAGTTGCAGCTATATCTTATAACGTATTATTTTATAACGTATCAACAAGTTTATTATTAAACCTGAAAGCTGAAGTTACTAAAAGTTGAATTAAAATACATTAAAATAAATAATACTTCATAAAATTTTTCGAAACAAAATTTAAATTTGGAAACTCAAAAGAGTGGCACTTCAGAACTTGTTTATTATTTATTTGAGTATTGAAAATCATTCACAACAAATTTTTGATCATTTTTAAAACAATTACGAAAAAATTAACAGGTCATCGTTAAATTATGTATAAGATTGTATAATATTATAAATCTTAAAGATATGCAATTAAGCAACAAATAAGTAATTTCAATGATAATATATTACAGTACAGAATAATTTTTAATAATTTAGCTAGCAAAGAACAGCGATATGCTTAGTTTTATCTTTTTTCCACAAAGTTATTTCTGTGTAATTTAAAATATCTTTGCATAAATTATTCTATAAATAAATATTTACATTTAACTACGTTGAACCAATATAACTTTTCATTCCTTTCTATTAATATCAGGCATAAAATTTAATTGGAGCGATAGACCTGTTATTAATTTAAGTTAATTTTACAAATTAGTATGGATTAAACATATAATTTAAAATAAATTTCATAGGTATAGGCAATATCATGATTATACACGACTGTTAGATTTGATTCAAATACATGTTTTAAATTAAAATAGTTCTAGAATAGTATTATTAATTAAAATTGGTTAATAATCACTATCACATGTTTATTTTATATGCAAAGATATATAAATTTAAAGTATAAAATAGCTGATTTTTGCACGTGATTCACTCGCTTATGTACATAATATATTTTTAGTGTGCAAAATTCACGTTATACGTTTACCCGTTAATAAAACAAACTCGTTACACGCGTGCACGATTAATACAAAACTTGTTGTTTGGTTAAAATGTTTGCACGTATGAAATTGTTAATTTTCACTCATGAGTGTGTGTATGTTTTGCCAAAACCGAGTTGACAAACTTTTAACGGTGATCTTCGGCGTATTGATGTTTGGTTTTCGATACGTAGAGCGAACGATTGATTAAATATTAACTGCTTACGTAACAAAACTTTGAGAGGCAATGTTGATATTGTTTAGGGGGTAGTTTTTTCGCGGGACTTGGGATAAACCCCTTCAATTTTGCACGGTTAATGAAGTTAATAATTTCATATCGAAGCCAAGTTAGTCTAACAAGAAGTAGAATAACGAATGAGACGTGTATCGTTTGCCAAACTCAAACTATTGTCACCAAATAGTGAAAACTACTAAAAGCATTTGGTCACCTACAATAATTTATTATTACTGTACAACAGCGATTTTGTTATTATTGATAAGGTATAACTTAAACTACTATGAACAAATGTGACTAAAATATTAAAATATATGTAACCAAGTCTGTTCTAAAGATCACTTATTCTCAGTACAAAATATTTGTGAGGTTCATTAATTTAACCACTTTTATATTTACAATTAAAGGAATTATTTTATGCTATTTAATTGCAAAATGGGTAATTTGGTGAGTGATAAAGCTTTTTAACCGTCTAAGAAAAAACGTGTTTTCTCGTTAAAATGGGACACCACCCTGTGAAGCCTCCTAATAGCTTAAGTCACAAGGCTAAATTCTATGAATTCGAAAAAAAAATAGCAATCCGCCCCTCTAAGAAAAATATAACACGTGCATTTGGGTTTGTCTTTAAAACGCCGCTCGTATGCTTTATCGGCCAACCGAAATTTGTTTCAAAAACTCGCCACCGTACTGTAATTAGTAATTGACGGACAACAATATCTCAGATGTAGAAGGCCATTAATAAAAATACGGAAACGCGGGATCCAAAAATATTTTTTTATCAGACACTTTGTCAGCGGATATCTTTTTACCACTTTTCCTTGGACACTTTGTCTGAAGACTTCCTCTCAGACACACGTTTAAAAACTTCTCTTCCGGTATTCATCATAAACATCGACTTAAGAATTCAATGCGTTAGATCTTCAAGAGCTCTCCAACTTGAATTACAACCATGTCCTCAACTTCAGACAAGCAAAGACTATCATGCATTATGTAAAGACCAACACTAAGTATAAGTAAAATAAATTAAATTAGACCAAGCGAACGGTAAGACGGCAAACCCAGATGGTAGATTGAATGCGGTCATCATTGCGATAATTAACAGTTTCCTTAGGAAACCGCATCGGATAATTGCTAGCATGTCCTGAGGGTTTGAGAAGCGGGGGTCGAGCGTCTGGTTCGCGGGGCACACGAACAAGTCCAGCGAGTTGAAACTTTCCCGCGAAACCGACAGAGTGGCTCAAAACGTGTTCAACTTTCGGGAATTAATTCGTTTTGAAACGATACACACGTACACAAAACAAGCTGAGCGTAAACAGCGGTTAAATTTATTTGAGTGAATTATTATTTTTGGTATATTATAATGACCATCGCAATATGAGGTAGAGCGAGTGATGTTAATTTTTTTAAAAGTTAGATCGCAAAGCACGGCATGTTTTAGAGAAAAATGCATTTTAAAATAAAAAGCTTTAAAGTAGCCATACAAATGTGCTTACATGTGAATATTTATTTAGTAGCTTTTTTATTTTCCAAACAAACTCGAGTATCGGAAAACACGAGGGCACGTTTCGCGCGCCAACCCTTAGGGGCATTTTTGTCAGTCACGTAAATGGGCAGATAGACGGCCCAGAGGTGGCCACCTTTCTCTGTCAGCGGTCACGCGCCACTTCCTGGCCAGGACGTGACCGTGCCGAATGCCGTCCGGGAAAAAATCACGAAAACTAACACCGATGTTAATTCATATGAGATCATTAATTAATGATTCTTTATTTATTTAAATTAAATTAAGAGCATCGTCAGCTAATAAGTTATCCCAATGCGTCATGATGATAAAAAACAATATTAATACCAAAAAAACATTAGCTCAATAACTATGGACCTTTAAAATTGGTCGGTCAGTAAGTGATTAATTATTTACCGACCGACCCAGAGAGAAATCTGTAATTCGGCCTTGCACTTGCGCATCGTCCTACTTGCATCTACGATCACACATTGTATATGAATATTTATTTTGACAATGCTTAATTTAATTTTCCATGAAAATATTTTTAAAAACGTAAATAAAATACAAATACGTCTAGCGTGTCTGCATGTAAATAAAAAAAGCTAAAAAATCTCATTCTTTGCTAATTACTAACCGAAAATTCATCGCTTATGAACATATTTCATTAAAACTTCTCTTCACACATATTGTTGATAGCTATTATTTGCTGTCCATTTTTTCTTATATTTCAAAACGTATCAGAATAGCAAGTAAGATAATGATTTTACTTCACGCTGTTTCTTAATCTCCAAATCTTTCTAGATTTTACGTTGCTTTTTTGCAATACTGATTATTTTATTGAGCTCTCGAACTCTTGTCCACATGTGATTACTAGGTTGACATATTATTTTTAAATTTAAACATTAGGCTGGCTCTATATGATGTGAATAATATGGACATATGAACAGTATGTTGTACCACTTAGATATTCCGCTCGCGGTCCGCGTATCTTTTGTGTCCGTAACTAAGCCATGAATTTAGAAATAAATTTCCGGCATTCGGCGAGGGTGCTGCCCTCGAATTTACATACATTTTATTTTACGTGCTCACACATTCGCCGCTCTTAAAGAAAGACCTACCAGCCAACTATTTGCATAACTACTGTGGTCAAACGAGCGTAGGCGTTCGGAGGAGGAAGGGAAGACCGCGTAAAAATTGGAGAGGGGGTGGAATTCAAAAATCGAGTTATGTAGATATGTAGTGTATGTTTTTAACAAAGCATTTTTGGCGTGAGTGAATTCTTGGAAGTATTTATGTATTTACCTTTACTATGCAAATGCGTAGGATGTGGTTCCTTTATACTGAAAAATATACAATAAAAGAGAAATTTTAAATAATCTTTTATTAATGTTGTTTTACATTTAATATGTAAGTTATATATGAACATGACAATTTTTATTATTTCACACATCGCATGAAAAGTTTCTCACATGTATGTAATATTCTGTTTAGAGATATAAAATGGAGCACAGTTTGACGATAGATATGGAACGGGATTCGACGTATTCGTGTTATGCAGAGTGTATAGGGACAGTTCACAATTAGATTGACCCACCAGAGCGAGGATTGAATAGTTGATTGTGCCGCTGGAGTCCGTTCATGTGTGAAAAGTGTAACTTTCTCTTACGGGGATGCTGTTCAGAATTTGCGAAAGGCTTTCATGCCCCGACATTACTGCGGGGGCGGACGTGACGCCACTGACGCGAATTTCAAATGCGTTTATAACATTTGGATATACTATGTAAATATATGTGAATAGTTGAGAAAAAATAAAATGGTAGGATACGTAGAAAGATCTATTCAGTGTAACAGTAATATATGTTTTGCTTCTGGTGTAAGAAGGATTTATGGATAATTTTTTAATCATACATCTTACCAGTCATTTATTTGCTATATTTTTGTTATATACGTGTTATAAAAAAATTAAATTATTATATAAATTTTTGCCATAAAGATAAATTAACACATTTTACATGAAAAATTATAGGTTAATTTTGCTCTATTATTATTTTTTTCTAGTTTCATCTTGACTCTATTTTTTATATTGAAATATTAATTATTTTTTACTATTTTTGTGTTACCAGTAGATTTTAACATTTGCATATAAAATGCGTTGTAAATACTGCATTTATTTTAAGTTAATTTCAATTTTAAATATTAACACCAGAAAATCAATTTTTAGTATGAATACGTATGTTGTCTACTTTCTTAATCTTAAACATGTTTACAACTTAATCTTAACAACTTACTTGATGTCTAATTTTTTATTATAACATGAATAATTCTGTTTATCAAAGTAAACAACAATGGCACTTGATTTTTACATGAAAGGATAATTTAATTTTTTTAATTTTACTTTTATCGTATATATTTTAAGTCCTTTTCTCACGATCAATGCATTAATTTCGATAAAAACCTTTATTCCTGACTAAGTTATCTAGTCAATGGTTCCTATAGTAGTGATATGCGAAATAAAATGCATGATTAATAAAATTTAGTCATATTTTTCTGAGTATAATTTAAAAAAAAAATAGATATTCACTATTAAGATTAATAAATTAAACTTATTACTTATAATACATTAAAATCGCATGCTTGATCACTTAATGTTGAATTGTATACACAGTAATATTAACAAAAATAATTGCATGTATTAAATTTTTTTCTCCATAGTATAGTATAAAACTGTTAATTAGGAGTACGGTCGCAAAAAAAACATTTAAAACAGCTTAATATACATAATTATTTAACAGTTACAATAAAAAATTAGACTAAAATTTAAATTGTATACATATGTCTCTTAAAAAAAATTTTTTTTATTAAATATTTTCTTTCCACATATTCTATGAATAAATCCGGCGTAGAAGGTAAAAAAAATCACATAACCTATCTGCTTCCCATATAAAACCTGTTTATCTTAATTATGAATCACTATTTCTGATCAATTTTAAAAAATAGTAGGTATATAAAATAATACTACATCAGTGGACTGCTAACGAATTACATTTTTTTTTAAATTTCAAGCTTCTGAGGATTAATTGCTTCCAAAATAAATAATAACAGAAAAGAGTACCTCTTTTTAAGCCCTCTTAACAAGCCAATAAATCCTGACGGATTTTTCGACGGCGTCGAGTGTTAAAAAAGGCTTAATTCGATTATGTGCAAATTTACTTAACACGAGTGGGGGTCCGTGAAAAAAAGGGTCGACTCCACCTCCCACCACTCCGCGTCCATCTCGCCCCGGGCGCGAAAGAATAATAATTAGCGCAATCGGACCGAGGAGTGGGAGGTTGAGAGGATACAGAAAAAAGTGAAGAAGGATCCCGGGACGTAAAGGAAGAAAACAAAACAGGAAGAGAGAAAACGAAACTTTCTGACATTCCGACGAGGGACGTGCAAAATTCCGCTCTCTTTAACAACTTGTTCAAATTCGCCGTCGTTAACATTGTTTCACAAAAGGCGAGGATGTTGTTCCGGCGTCATAAGAGGGGTGGGGGTAATTACTGTCGCTCCCCACTCCCATTCAGTCGTCACTTCTTTTTAGCAGCGGGAATGCGACTTTATTTTAAGTCGCGTTTAATCCGTGGAAGTAATGCTTTTTAAACTGGCTCCATTGGAGATTGGAAAGTATCGCATTATTTACGGGTAGGTTGGTCTATGTAGGAACTAGGGTGAAACTTTTTAATAAAGGTACAAGAATCATCAATATTTGACAGTGACCAAAAATAAGAAGAATACTAGGACTTAATCTGAACTAATATTACCAGTGGATCTTACCGAAAATAGCAATACAACTCAAAAACTTAGTAAGAAAGAGACATTTTTATTTAAATAAACTTACACGTCTTATTCTATAGCTTTACATGAAAATACTAATGTTACAGACATAGCTTAACGACTTTCGAAGAATTAACAACAATTCATTATTATCGAATAAGGAATATCGCTAATTTCAATATATGGTACGTTTTTATATGATAAAGCAAAAAATCAACATTAGCAAGTCTTCTTAACCATCACATGTTTGATATAGTCACTGATGATTGGATTAAGGAAAGACCAGCGAAACTAGTTCATGAAGATTGATGACTTGTTGAAGATCAATAATTTATATTTTATGAATTATCAATGTGTTCTACAACAATAATGAGATGTTAAAAATCAAAAATATTATTAACGTTGGATTAATAAAATAAATTAAATTAAAATCAGAAGGATCGAATTATTGCTAATTTCAAAATTTTAAATACTCTAAAAACTAGCTAAGTAGATAGTATTTGCTGCATAATAATTAAGTCATAATAAGAAAAATCTGCACTTGAATTTAAAAATAGCTTATTCAGTATTTCTAGTGAATCAAACTGTCAATTTTAATGAACAATACACACATTTCCAAGATAAAAATCAATTACCAAATTTACACAAAATTGTGACTTAATTCCCTTTAAAATACTCTCCAAACAGAGCCATTCAAACACTTTATAGTATATTTTGTATATCTTAAAACCATAGTTTACTATATTGCTGGTACGATTCTAGAAAATTTTGAGGGTTCATGTTGGTTCGAACCCATAACTTTTTTATTGCTTAGCAACGACTGTTACATTTAAATGGTGAAATAGAAATAATTAATATTAATTAAATTTACTTCAAGACAATCCAAAACACTCATCTCATGTCTCAAAACGAAACTCAACAGTAATTGTACTTGTACGAATCGAAGTCTCTAATTAATATTACTCTCGCTTTTGTCGCGAGAGCGGGTCATTAATTTCGCCGTATTAAATTTTAAAAGCGTCGCCCTGGTGAATTTTGAGCTCGGGGCCAGCGCCGGCACAAAGGGCCGTACAAAGGTGTTGTCAAGTTTTAATGAATGACCGCGGAGTTCTTGGACTGCAAAGTCAACTCGAACCAGTTCCAACTTGGACCTCCTTATTTAGTAATTGGGGGCAACGGTAAATATGTGGGTGAGACCCTTTGTGCCTCTAAGCATACACAGAAAAAATTAGAGGTGGAAAGCACAATTTGTGATGACGCAGAGTGACGTTCCGTAGTTAGAAAAGCTGTAAAATTATTAAATTTGAAGCTAAATTTGATTGGTGTTTATTTTTTAGGAAGTAAACATACATATTTTTACTTTACATCATAAAAAAGTATCTGAGAAACATTTTTGGACATTTTCTGTTAGAAAAAAGTCAGTTTTATTAGTAATCAAACAGACCAGAAAAGCAAGCTCAAGAATATTGTTCACTATCAATTGATTATATAGATATCAACAATTATACATATTTATATATATATATATATATATATATATATATATATATATATATATATATATATATATATATATATATATATATATATATATATATATATATATATATATATATATATATATATATATATATATATATATATTAAATATTTTTATCAAAATTTCTCGATAATTCACAAAAAAATCAAGAAGTACAAATGAGATTTCTCATTTTTCAAGAAATAAAAAACGAGAAACAGTATATCTGATTTTAAGTGAAGTGTCGCTTACTCGTACGTTTAAGTCTCTTTTTCATCTAACGATCTATTTAATCAGTGATGGTATTTGATTTACGTTTTTTTTTCCATTTTTAAGAGTTGAAAAATATAATTAAATTCAAACATTTTTAAGGATACTCGGTCGAAGTCTGGGTAGTCAATGATAAGCTGTAATATACAAGGGAGAAACAAGGTGGGCGAACGATTCAAGGGGTTGTTAGACATTACCGAAATGCAATTGGTTGTAATTGCCGGCCGGGTAAGCAGCAATGATTTTTATCGCGCTTGAATTACCAGCGTTGGTATCAATTAGCACTACCAAAGTTTACGAAGCTCGGCGAAGCTTTGTTCTCTCTGCGAACTTGTCCGGCTAGAATTGCTGGAGTGCGAGCCAAAAATACCCGAAATGTAGCAGCCGATCGTCCTGAAAATATCCATAAATAAAGGTAGTGTTTTTGTTTTCTCGCAAAAATAAATTTTACTTAGTATTTATTGAGAATATTTAACAACGTGCTTGTAGCAAATCTCTCAAGAATATTTACCAAATTGTAAATATAAGATACGTATTTGGTTGGCTTAATATCGTATTCACTAATATAGTTCTAAAATAAACTGTATATAAAATTTCTTTATACACTTTCAACTGGTAACATATATTTATTTATAAAATTTGACTGTTTTTCAGCGTTTATATAAATTGTTAGTTATATCTAGTTCAAATACATTAATAAATAAATATATATTTTAATATTTTTTAAGTCTCGTCTCAGAGTTGAAAACTTAACCGTTCCTATAACGTTTATATTTCATTCCACACACAATTTATTCAAAGCGACTAGAAAAAAAGAATGGCTCCACATTTTCGCCCCGTCTAACCATGCATAAACGAACCGCGCTCTGAGGGAGAGCAGGGTCTCTGAACACCCCCAATCGGAGGGAACCGCGAAAAAAACCTTCGGCGGAAAAAGAAACCGGGAAAAACGTACGACTTCCTATTCGGAAATAATAATTCGCTGTTTGCAATTCATTTGCCGGGGCGTACCCCTTTTCCGCGGGAGGGCTATCCTTTTTCTTTTTTCTTGGTCCGGCGTGCTTTCAAAATTTATTATTCGATATTGTTGTGTGTTGTGTTTATTTAAATGCGGCCTTCGTCTTGAGTTTTTCTTTCGCCCGGGGTGGTATTATTGTTTCGATTCATCGCATGATTTATTCGAGGCGCGGCGGGGGGAAAAGTTACCGGGAAAAAGTTCCAGGAATTAAAAGCGCTTCATACGATAAAATATCTACTGAGTAAATATTGATTATTAAAACAAACGATTCCTTCATTCTACCATCTGAATTGAATTATACATGTTTTAAGATATCCTTCTTTGACGATTTTTAAAGTAAAACTATATTTAGAGCAGGAGATATTGAAACTGATATTGCGACTGAGTCTGCCGTCTTTAAAGAACATTTAAAATACTTAATTATCTTAGGAGATGCCACATATTATATAAAAAAATTTACAAAGCAAAATATTCAATAATATAACTTCAATAAAAACAACAAGATCAATTTTATGACTTGATATTTTTTGGAGAATTTTGGCTTTAAGCTATTGTCAAATTTACTAATCTGCTTAATGCTATCTTTAGGATTATATATATGTCAAACACATATAGTTTACATAAAGTTGTTATATATAATATAAGTCAATAATTAACACATGATTCTATATGTACCCAAGTGTTTTTTTTAATTTTTATTGCCTGTGAGATCGAAATTAGTGATAATTACATAATAATAATTCTAAAAGATCTAGTTTTACTAGATATTTTCATCTTACCTGTATACACTTGCTTAGATATTGTAAAAATATTATGGATTACTTTAGTCCATCGTGGCGCATTATGATATTGGATCACAATGGTTCTAATTTAATTTTGATAAATATATAACAAATAGAATTTTGCCGAAAAGTAGTAAGTTTTAATATTATAAAAATATTACATTTTATACACAATACCTAAATGATGACAAGACTTAAATTATTAAACTTCACAAAGTCTAACAAAAACATTAAAGTTAGTTGAAAGATAAATAAATATGTGAGTTTTCTATTTTTTAAAAAGTTCAAAATTCAGTATAAAAAGTAATAATATGTATGTTTTGTACTTTGTATCAAAATAATGATGAAATCAAATCTTTAAAAAATAAATAAAATTTACCCTAATCTACTCTATACCTTCATGTCTGTTATATGCTATCAACATTAGGTCACCCTTGCACGTCAATATTAATTATTATAACGGATCGTTTCATTTAATCTAAACGACTTAGTGAGCGAACGAATCCACGTAATTTATATAGCCATAAAAATGAGCGCCTCTGATACATACCATATATATATAAAATCACAAAGGAGTCCCGCGGGAATGTCAATATATAATATTCCTTTCATAAATCCTAATTGTCGATGATGCTCCTTATTATAGTTAGGAAGCGCGTGGGCCGTTACGCGCCGAGGATAATTCGTTATAACGGCCGTAACGGCACTGGTAATTGGCCGTTATCGTGATTTTTATGGCGAATTTTATGATCCAAAAACTATTCCCGGATCCCCGCGACACCCTTCTAGGGCTAATTAATACACCCTTCTCTCGCGAGAGATCCTTTGTTGTTGCGATGAAAAAGAAAAGAAAAAGAAAAACGTATTAACGCTCCTTGATGACTTTCAAATTCCGCGCCTTTTTTCACTTCCGGCTAATCATTCACAATTTTCGCGCACCCCTTTTTCTCACCTCGCTTTTTTTGTTTTTTAATTAAAATGAAATTGTTTCCCCTCTTCCGTCCTTGTCTTTCGCTTTCTTATATAGGTTCTTTGCGTTTTTTAGCTTGTCGAGAAATTAAAAAATCTTTATTGAAGAATGGCATCAAATTAAATGCCCTAGTCTTGGGTTATATAAAAGGTTTCCTTTGCCTTTAACAATTAATATTTTTAATTATGTTTAAAAAAATTGCATTAAAGTGTCCTTTTTTTAATAAATAAAATTATTAATATTTTATACCATTATGTATTTTTACAAAATTTGCTATAATTAAACATGTGCAGGGTCTGATGAACATGATTATAAAAAAAATATGTTATTAAAAAAATATATGATATACATAAATATTATTATATAAAATCTATTTAAATTAAAAGACAGGTTGATTTCGCGAAAGACAGTATGTTTGATTCTGCAAAACTGGGTCGAAAGCGTATGCAAACTTGCAATGCTAAATCGTGTTCGGTGGCAAAATAACTCGTGCTTAGTACATATGTACATAAATACATCGTGTACTGTTTTTTAATACTTTAAATTAATTCAATTCGATCTTAACAAAATTATGACAATAAATTTGCATCATAAGATCGATGCTTTGCGTCTGATGATGGTCTTGATACATAAAGAAAGACGAAATAGGTAATTTAGTGTAATCCATTTCGTTTCAAAACAAATAAATATTAGAATAATAAACGTTTGCATTAAATTTAATAAAAATTAGGTAAAATCTACATATGTTATGTTAAATATATAATAATAAGTTAAACTGCCAAAGCGTTTTTTATTGCTTCTCTGCTAAATTTAAGGTACTCTATGTACACATAAAGTACATACACATAGTACATTTGCGGCAAATGAGCATTTAATAATATTGAGAGAAAGCGGAAACCGCCGCGTAAAACACGCGAACGTTCGGTATAAATCTTGAACGTGTACACCACGAATATAGTATATACACAGTAGGTGTGCGGGTTTCCGTATGTTCACGGTGTGCACGTAACACGAGCCGCAGAATGGGGCCGGGGGCCAACGCCGCCGCTCTGCCAAAACAAAAGTTTCGGAAAACTTTTACTCCTGTCGGAGTGGGGGCACCACCCACCCCACACGGAAAACGACCCGCGCGCGAAAACCTTCCCCGTGTAACCTATTTTTCTTCCGAGATGATCCGGCTCAATGGGTACTAGTACTACCTATATGTATCCATAGGACATAGGTAGGTACTGATTATTTGTATTAATTTTATTATTAATTACAAGCTCCTATACACAGAGAATAGCTGCGCAGCTAAATTAAATACTTGATTCGGCAGTTCAAGTCATTCTAAGGGTCTAGGATATAAATTTTGCTCGGGACTAACGCACGGTTGAGCAAGATTTGTCGCATCATTTCACTCACATTGATTTAGCTATTATCTTTGTGAGAGCCAAATTTATTTAAATTCTCAAAAACATACATATTTTTTTAAATATATATTTATATTTGGTCTACAATTTCTTATTGCATATCCTAAAATTTAAAATTTTTAAATTGTTGTATAGCTAAATAGGATTAGTACTATTAAACACAATTCATTAGTATGTTTTACAGTCATATTATGAATTCTATAATAACATAATTGAATCTGACTTGAGAAAAGAAATTGACATAGTCATTTTAAACACAGACTACATGCGTTTGATTAAGTTATTAATGTGATGCAGATAAGCTTAAAAACACTTATTTTTAATTTGTTAATATTTAAATACATTTTGAAATAATGTTTTATTAAAAATATTTTATTAACGGGATCCCTAAATAAATAAATAATAATAAAATGAAAGGCTTGTATTTTATTTTTAGCAATTCTTGTATTTAAAGCTGTTTTGTGCAAATATTTTTTTACATAAAAATTTGAAACTTCCACTTTTTTTCCTTAAAACTGGATATTCGGAGAAAGAAAATCTTAGATATTTATAAATTGCAAAAGATACTTCTCTGATTTAGCTAAAATATATTTAAATACTCGTGCGTTGTGATTTCAGAGAATCTTCTAACGCACATTTGAAAAATCAAACACACTATCAAATTGAACAACTGTTGAAGATTGATTTTTAAGATTCATGCTGGCGCTGATGAACCTCGTCATGATATTTAGAAATGCCGGGTATCAGCCAATTGACAGGTTATCAACCATGAATTGGTTCATAGTAGGTCTTGGTTGATTATTCTAGTCTGAATATTATTAACAAATTTTAATTTTCTTATTTTACATATTTAAATGTATATGTGCTAGCCGGAGACAACCACTAATGAAATGCTAAAGATTACTGGATTAATCACAGTTCGATTGCCTTTTTAAGCGATTGGCTTTCATGTATTTTTTCTGGGTTCAAAGATAACAGTATGTAGTACAATGCAATAAAACTTAAATTATCTTGGTCATTTTTTTATACTATAGCAATAAGCATTATTTTCAAGGCCGACAGTGTTTTAAGACTATGTAATTGTCTTTTTTTTAAATATAATACATTAAACATACATCAATTGATTATACATATTTGCTAAAATTTGTAAAGCATCAATAATAATTTCATCTTATACGCTTAGTAAAAGCTTTATATTCCGAGTATAATATAATAACACTTAATCAGGTAGTTTCTACCCGTTACGTTCGTTGAAAGTAATCCGCGGGATGTGTTAAGTCTACCTTTTTTGCCTTGTGATGTTTAACAGCGGGTATTACTTGAAAAAAATAAAATTTTTGGTGCTGCCATTTATGTAATGAATATTTGTACTATATGATATTTTTTTATAGACAGTCATAAATCCAATAATTAATATAATTGGATGCGTATACGTTCTGTCTTGTCTGGTAATTCTCAATATATTTATTGATAAAAGATTTTTTTTAGATACAAATAAAACACATTTTGGATAAACGTAAATTGGGTTTTAATTTACGCGATAATTGATTTATTATTTTTGTTACATAACTAATTTAAATCTTTTTATTTTTTTAATATTAAATTTACTATAAACAGTTTTAAATTTGACATAAATTAATTATAAATTATTATTTTATTAAAGATATTATTTACTATAAAAATACTTTAATCAAATTAAAGATATTCTATGAATAATAGTATTTAAAGGCGTGAACAGAATGCGTTACAGTGGAGTAAATCTTTACCAACTGAGTAAGACAAGAAAATCAGCTATAACGAATACATATTTACCAGACTGAAAATCTGAAAATCAGTATCTAAGTTATTAATTAAAAAATTAAAATTAATAAATGTCACTTTGCATCTGGGGCCAGTTTTTATTAAAAGCGTATTTTTTAAATACAGTTTATAGTCTGATGCTGTGCCGTGCACCCGCGGCTTTTGGATTATCAGTCTAGACCGTAAGGATTACGCTGCTTTGATATTATATTTTATTTATATTATATATTATATAGTTTAGTAGTAACACAAGTCCTTAATTAAAAAAAATTCGGTAGCAAATTTGAAACAAACAGCCTTAAAAATTTGTGTTATTTTTATAGAATACAAAATAATTGATATTATAAATTAATTTAATTTTTGCAACCGTTTTGAAATCACGTATGATTTAAGTATAAAAATATATAAAGATTAGTATAAAGTTGTTTTTGTAGCCTTGCCTGCGTCTTATCTCCGATTGTATTTGGATCTTGAGTTAAATTTTTAGGAGTTCGTAGCTGGAGATTGAAAAAATAATTGCCTTAAGTAATTATTTAAAATCATATGCATAAAAAAGATATAATTAAATAATTCCTTATCTTATATATTGTATTTTCTTCACATAAATTAGATTAGCAAATTCAGTATAGAAAGCAGAAAGAAACCACTAAACCTATCTAATTTCGAAAAAATATATTTACTAGTCGTCAGTAAGTGTGGTATATATTAATTTCCAATTGTTAATAATTATTATTTATAAATTCATTATTAAATAATATTACATAAGCAAAAGCAGTATTAAAGTTTAAAGTGAAATTTTAAACTACATATTCATTGAAACCCACACACTGATCAAGAAATGCCATATAATTTTCAACGGCCGCATTTGACGAGTCGCCATGGTAACGCACCGGAAATTATGAGCTAGCCGACGTTGGTGGTGGGGGTGTACGACAATAATTAACAAAGTAATAAAGTGACCGTCGCAGTGCTCTCAGAAACTATTAACAGGACCGCAGTTTTGCGAATAAAGCTCTCGTCCGAGAACTGGTGGACATCCACCGGCAATAAATGGACGTGGCCGACCAACAAAGGACCGTTTCACGACTGTAATTATTGCTTAATAATTATGGTGTTCGGGCTGAGAGTGGAGCCGGGATAGTAAATATGAATTAGGCTTTAATGTCGACATGCAAAATACAGTGCTTTGTGTTTTGAATTAAAAAATAATTTATTATTATTATTAGTAGTAATCAGGTATAACAGAACTTAAGTATATGCTAAAAATATTAAGCTGCTTTTTTGTATTGTTGACATAATAGACGAAAATTTTGGATGATAGTTATTGGTATAAATAAATATAATAACAAATAATGGTTGATCCTCTGTATAAACTGTGGAAACGTCACTTTCATAATCTAATATATATTATGCATTGTTTTAAATATTTTTTTATGTTCACTATTAAAACTAGTTATATTTTCATTAAAATTGTTCATTCATTTAGATATCATAGCTTTCCCAAATATTTATACATTCGTCCGACTGTCGGATGTTGGCAGTAGGTACATCGGAGAAAAGTTACGCAGGCCTCGTCCCGCGGAGACTTCACCCTTTCTGCGGATAATATCTTTAAAACTTTTCCCCCGCAGCATCCGTGGCGCTCACGTGACACAAGATGTGCTCCTTGAGAGACGGCCCAGGTTAATTTGGGAATGACTGATGATGCCTAGTCGCTAATGTCTATTACTGTCTACTTCGCTCTCTGCTTCCAAATAAATGGTCTGACCTTTACGAGCGAAAATTTCTAAGATGAATCACCCATTAAGTAATTTGGGAATCAGATTGAAAATGTAGTGGTAAAGAAGGATGCTAATAGTATCAAAGTCTTATTATTGAAAAGGTGAAAATAATACTAGAATGTTTTAAAAATGTAACTGCAAAAAAGCATCAACAACTTAATATTGATAGAATGAATAAAAAAACACGTGATTTCCACAAATATCGAAAGCGTTGTTAAAATGGTCAAGCAGTGATATTAAGTCGATCCTTCTTTAACAAATATTTTTGCAAAACTTCGTAATAAGCGTTCTAATGTCAACATTTTTTGTACGCATTTATATTGAGGTGTAAATCGTATTAAATATGTACCCCTAAGGTTTCGACAAATAGAAAATTCCGATGCAAATTTAGACATGGACTTGCCAGAATGGAGAATAAAAAAATCACGACCGCAGTAATATCATTTGTCACCCCTGGCGGCTGACCAAAACAATTTGAATAAAATATCTCGCTGCGTAATAATATTTTACGGCGGCGACAAACAGGGGTGTGACAAGGAGACGAAACGACATCTTGTGCCCCTAAATCTTTATTTTTCACATTTTTTTCAAAGTATCTACACACATATATTCTTGTTTTTTTATTTTTATTTTTAAAATATATGTGCATAAGCTATGTTAAAAAATATTAACAAACATAAAAATAAGAATATATTTACTAGAAACGACAAAATTTAAATCGATGTCGAAATATGAGATAAATCTTTTTCTATATGAATTATTGTCGCTTAAAGCAAATTCAACAAACTTTGCAAAGATAAATTGAAATAACGTGAGAGATTGCAATACACGAGACTACAATTATAACAAATATAAATGGACAATACGTGATTTTCTTATCAAAGTTTTGTCACCTAAAAAATAGGTACGTAAACGTACTTAGAGAAAAATATTCACATTTCTTCAGATATGAATATCTAAAAAACTATCTTTGCATCCGTTTTAATATTATTAATATGTATATAATCGTTATATTATTATAAGTTTATTTAAGATAACTAAAATAACTAAAAAAAATCAGTTCAAATTGTAAATACATTATTTTATAAATATTACATATTTTTTATATTGGCATTTTTAATAAAATTATTTTCATGAACTGGTAAATTTGTAAATTCTTGGGAAATATTTGTATACGTTTACGATTTATTAGAAATTTATTTTGCTTCTATGTTTAATCAGGTACAATAAAATGTCTTGATTTTATTCATTAAATATCAATTATAATTTGTTTTATTTTTTATATGATGTTTTTGTAATATAAGGTTAATTCCAAAATTTCCCCATTAATAGCAGCACGATAGCTAGTGCAGCGGTTAAGAAAATAAAGATATGTTTAAAAAAAATAATATGATTACTGCCACCTAAACCAATATTTAAAAAATGATATAATAATTTATTGTATCATACTATTATTTCAATAAGGGTAAGTAAGCCTCCTTGTTCCTTATATGAATACAGACTCTACGACATTAATCTATCGCAATGCTCCAAAAGCTCGTGATTGTTGATAATCAAGGAATGTACAATTACTAATCGTTCCCAAATCCTAAAGGCTGCATATATCGAAGGGCCAAAATAGTTTGCGTTCTAGAGTAATAGGAATCCGACGCAAAGTTTTGGAACCCTCGGTAACCTTTGGCCACCATCTCGATGGCGCACATTTCGAATTCTAGATTTGGGAAAACTCACCGACCGTGTCAAACATTCCGACACGCATTGGCGACAATACATCCACTGGCCATTGTTATTCCCCCTACGGCCTCGGGGTTTGATTGATTCTGATTTTCAATATTCGGACTACTACCCCTAACCCTCTTTACACTCACAACCACATCTAACTCCTTATGCTGTATTATTATAGGCGATTCATGCATAAAAATATATTTTTTGAAGCTGCCGGAGTTGAGAGAACTTATTTTATCGCATTGGTGAGAACACGATACTTTGAAAAGCAATATTTACAAGAATCTGAGATAAAATATATCGCATAAGTTTAAAAAAAATATGATATAAGTAATATGTATGAAGATGTCTCTCTAACAACATTGTCCGAGAAGTGTGCAGATGCAATAGATAGAGAGTTAAATTGCTCTAGTTAAAAGAATAAATACAGATATAATATACATTGCGAAATAAAATGCGTATTCTTGAGAGAAACATTTTAAGCAAAAACACTAAGTGATCTTTTATTGTTTACTTTTTTGTCATCCAAGATAGAAACGTCAATTTTCCCCTTATACAAAGTGGTCTCTATCCACATACATAAATGTGTCCAATCTCTCTTTATATTATATACATTTGCGCAGGAAAGGTCCGTTCTTGTACCAATAAATCCAGGAAATCGGTCCTCTTTATACGCCCGGAAGGCAGGAGATTGGCGAACCATGTCGTCTGTTTGTCAACATTCGAGACCCCACCCCGTTCCGACAACTTTGCGAACCGCCACGCCACGGCTACCTCGGCGGCGAAAACTTGTGCGAACGCCGCAGAAACGGAATTAAGTTTCACATTTGTATGTGGTCCTTTGGAGAGAGAGAAGTTCGCGTCTTGTTACTTGTTGGCCTGTGATGTGGTCCAGCTCGCGGTATCGGCAGCTCCTTCTGATACACTTGATACACATTGATAAAGTTGACTTCGGACGCGAGAAAGGGACAAGGGTCGGTGTGGATATTAGACTTGTATGGAGCAAGGCTTCCTTTCAATCTCGGTACTTCACAAAACATCTAATTGAGTAGGGAAGATATATCAATTTATTTTTATTTATAACATCAGGTGTATATTTATACATTCTGAGAGATTAGGCGGTGTTATTTTTTTTATTTTTTATAAAAATGTTTCATGTTGTAAATTTATATTTTTATTTATTATAAATGCAAAAATAAAATATTATGCTTTATTTTTCTTTAGTAAAGTATTTATTTTATACTGTTATTAAAATTTATTTATTTATATTATATTGATTGATAAATTGAAGGAGAGTATTCAAAAGTTTCTAAAAAGCAAATCTGATGATATATTATTATATTAATATTATATAAAATTATTGTATAAATATAATTAAATATCTATGAAAATTAAATAATAATCTTATTGATGCATAAATTTAAAACTAA
Source organism: Plectrocnemia conspersa (assembly GCF_051122295.1). NCBI lineage: Eukaryota > Metazoa > Arthropoda > Insecta > Trichoptera > Polycentropodidae > Plectrocnemia > Plectrocnemia conspersa. The sequence goes on from NW_028277172.1 coordinate 14,593,547, forward strand.
TAATAAAACAAAATCTGTTTTAAGTTTTAGGTTAAATAAGTTAACATTAGTTTAATTTATTTAAAAAAATTAAACACGATTAATTAAGCTATTTTGCAATATATTTTCATTTAAATTCTTTTTTTAATTCCATATTTATCATATTTTTATTTATTTACAACAGAATCACTTCAAAATGTATTTGTACCCTTGCCGCAGTGATTATCATTTTTCGCAGTACTTTTATTAATCAATGATTTTAAATAAATTTGTAGGGGCCGACATAATAAATCATTATTAAAATAAACGTATAGGCTATAAAAACAACTATTTTTAACACGCGTTAAAAGCGCAATAAACAAAAATGCAAATGATATTTATTTTATTGCATTAACGAATGAAATGGCAAATCTCCATATGTTTAAACTTTAATTAAACCAACAAATCTTTGTATTGGAATTTACTTCAAACAGTTACTCCTGCATCTAATTACTAATTAGAGTTACGCCACGGAGTTTTGTTTTGCACATCAACCCTGGTTTAGCTACGGCGTCTAAAATTTACAGTTCAACTCTATTTTAGGATACGACTGAATTCTTCAGACGCAAACAAAGCTATAAAAATATCAAGTATAAAAATATAAATAAACACATAAAACTTAAAAAAAATATGTACAATAATATTTATAAAGTTCAATTACTTTATATTTTTAAAAAATACACGTTCAGAGATATTGTAACTGGGTTAACCGATTTATTATTTAAAACACATACGACAGAGCGTTGTATAGCTTTGCTACATATTGAGAGTGCAGCAGCTTCATATATAAATGCTTCGTTTTTTCTCTTATAGAGACAAAAAGAACGTGACTTTTTTATTCAGAAAATAATGCTACTTTTGTTTTATTTGTGGGAGTGTTTCTTAAGTATATAATATATTAAGGTGATAACCCAATATCTCTCTTTCCTTCCACATTCCTGATATTCTCTATACATTACATTTATTTGTGCTGCTGATGTTCAATAATAGCTTCGCACCGATTTACCCGATCGCGGTTATCACTCGTGACAGCCCAGGTAGGAGGTCAGCCCCAAACATTTGTTGTGTATATATGCAAAGCTTTGTGCAACTACTTAACGAGGGATGTCTGTTCTTAAAAAAATATTTTACTCATGAATAAAAAAAATATATCACAGTTAAAATATATAAATAATAATAAAAATATATATGAAACAAAGTGAAATATGTAATATAATATGTGATCTAGTATTTTTTTTAAATAATAATTATTTTGATATGTTTTTCTTGTTGTATGTATTTTTTTAGTAAGCTGCTAGGTCCCACACATACATTACCAATTTTTTTTTTAAATCAGTGTTACCTGAAAATCCAAACTCGCGAATAGCCCACTATTCCCACTAAAGGATGGTTTAGTATTCACTTACACATGTCTCAGCCCTCTGCTACCACCGCCCACTTGTAAACACCCTGCAGACGTAAATAATTAATTCCGGATGTAAGACATTGTATAAGACGCTATCTGAATTATTCATATTGATAATGTTAGCCCGTGGGCGGCGAAGGGTCACGGGTCCAAGACCTTCTGATTAATCATCTATGGGGAAGATGGGAGTGTATATGTATAATATGTAAGTTTTTTTAACTTTTGATTTACTATTTTGCAAAATAAACTATAATTAATAATGTATATGCCTTTGAAATATGTGATTATAGAAAGTAGTTTGACGTCTTTTTGATAGAAAATGTTACTAATATATAAATAAATTAATTTTATTCAGATTTTTTATTGCATGTTAGTTTATGTTATGTAATTTAATAAGTATGGAAATTCATATTCATACCGTGATGCAAGATACCATACTAACTTTATATAAGACGGGGTTATAATTTAATTTGAATAAATACTCAAGGTTAGACTACTGGCTTAGAAAAAAGTTTTTCAAATAAACGCTATATGATGAATAACGAAATATTGCTGTCTCAAATCACACTCCTAAAATATTATTATAGTCATCCCCTAACCCTTTGAAAGTCCATCAACACCATCACGTGTAATGCAAATAAGTCAACCGATTTGAAAGGCTCCCAACAGAGCGCTATTAGTAGGATCCGAGCAGCCGTTTTGATTCTTGGCTGCAGATTACTGAGGCTCATAATGCGGTCGACGGGAACGATTCTGGACGTAAGATGGACCTACAATGGGGTGGTTCAGACACATTAGGCCGGCGCTAATTGCTTTACAGGGATCTTACTGGTCAGCGGCACGAGGGACGCTAATGCTCTCCTGGCAGGACTTTCGGGATAAGGTACCTTTGGAATGTGTGTTGACATTGGCACTTAGACTCGACCCCTGTTTTAGAATTTCGCATAAAAGGTTAATGTTTAGATGCGTATTTGTATATACATATATACGTATTCGTATAGTATATTCATTGACCTTTTAAATAATTGCTCTTTTCGCTGTTCTAATATTCTTTATTTATTTTAAATTAAAATTGTTAAGACACAATATTTACTTATTCTAGATTTATTATTTTTTATAAACCTAACTAAAATAATATTTTTTAATCGCTGCGTATACGTCGTATATTTAGATACACTACCTCTCTCTCTCTCGCTCTTGCGTCTGGCGCTAATGTGTATCTCGGATCTACCCCACGTCGCATCATTAATAGTGGAGATAAGTTTTCCGTCAAAGTTTTTCCTCCGATGTTTATGTCCGCATTGCACAGATTGCACGACGATAAACGTTAATGATAAGCCATCAGCACAAATAGGCCTCATATTAGTGCCGGCGAAACTTTTTCGGGCCATTGGGCCTTAATACGTTATAACAGGACGACATTAGTTTTCAGCCGAGAGGAGAGGATATTAAACGGACACATGTGAGCCAGATTTTTACCTCTCGGTATATGCGCAAAGTTTGCATAGAGAGAGGACTAACCAACACTTAAATCAACTCGATGAAATGAGTATTCAGTAGCCATTTTAACATACATACTTAAATATTATATAAGCGTATTAAACAATAAAAACCTCTTTTTTAATTAGTGAAATTATTGGTATTTTTTTTTTAGTATTACAATATTAAAAATGCAGAGAGTTTTTAATTCTGCACAATATTCAAAAAGTTAAATTTGTATTTTTTTATAATCCATGTCTCATATCAACTCGAGCTTTGAATTCTAAAATTGAATTTCTTATCTTACACTCCATTCTTTGGGGTTGGATTTCGGACGTAACATAACATAGCTGACCGCACACAAACAGTTTTATTGTACGACCGATTTAGATAAGCGACCCCCGTAAACAGAGCCATCGCAGATTATGCTTCTAGAAACGTATTTATTGCCAACTCTAGAGAGGGTCTGCGATCTATAAGAGATTTTCTTATGCCTTTCTGTCTAATCTCTGCCGACGCGTTATTTTCAAGACGTCATTTTAAACTAACTGTCATTGTGTTATGTTAAAGCAAAGACATTATTCGTACAACAGCAGTTTGCGTTCCGCAATAGTTTCCAGAACTTGATATCGTGTCAAACTTCCTCAAACAGTGGCGTCTGGTAAACAGCGTCTCTTTAGAGAGATCCTTAACTTAATAAAAAATGATTAAAACTTGCTACTTTTATTATATAAAAACGCATACAACGATTTTTGTTACGAACTATTTAAATCTAATTAGTTAAATATAATCATACGTTCTAATCAGATTGCCAGTTAGGTTTAATTCAGGTTCAGCCTTAGTTTTTCAGCAAATTAAAAGAAATGATATTGTAAGCTAATACAAGATTACATTTTACAAGATTTGTACCATTTACATATAATATATAAAAAACGCTTGTCTCATAAATTAACGTGAAAAAACATATTTTTTTTAATTTCACCGTGCTTTGTTTTGTTGCGTATGTGTTTGTAAATGTAATATTATATAGAATCTTAAACACATACCTTTAAAGCCTAGCTTATATACTAATAGGATGTTTAATTGTAACCTAAGCTGATGAGCAATATATTTATATAAAAGATTTCACCCAATGATTTTCTTTAGTTTGCAATAAATTATGTTACTTTGCTCATGTGTCAACATTCACTAGCTCTTTATAGAATTTTTTACTGAATTAATTTCAATAGTTATGTTTTTTTAAGTCCTTTTACTAGCTCAGTGTTATCAACGAGCAGGATTTCCCAACGTTGACATGATAAAGAAGACGTCTTTCATATGCTTCTGCATCCTTTTTTGCATATATTTCTTTGTTCATATTTAGATCATTGTAGAGATCATACTTTTTTATGTACCAATGGGCGTTAAAAACGTCTCTTAATACTTTATTTTAAAACCTTTGTATGATTTCGATATTGAAATTGCTTGTGCAACCCTTCAGCCTTTTTATATGTATATATTGGTTTATAGTGGCAACTTTTATATGCTGGATTAATTTGTCACATATAACAGTCACATATTTTTTGCCGGCTTTTTGAAACTTTACTGTCACTTCTTCATAATTGTCACCTGTTGCCATTATAGCAGTATCGTCAGCGTCATTGCTTAGCTCTGGAATGTTCTAAATATACAACAGATACAAATATACAGCAACACTAGACACAGAAATTCTTTTCGTATTTAGTTCAGAATATCTATGTATTTGTTTTATTTAAAATACTCTATCTATAATAAATGTCTTCATATATCTGCATATTTTTTGAGCAACATTGTTCTTATTTGTATATCAAAAATTTATCTGTGCCTCTCCTCATTAAAGATTTATGCTACATTTAGAAAAACGGTTAAACAAACCTCATTTCTAGTGCTTTTTCAATTAAGTTGGAAATTTAGTGTATTTGGTTTATTATTACAAGTTTTTCACTGAAGCCAAGCTTGATGTCTGGTTTTTATTATTTATCTATTATATTATGGGGTTTAATATCTTTAACAGAGGTTTTTCAAACACTTTTGACATAATGGTCCATATTAAATGTTTTTTTAAACTAAAAACTTTATATGGTGACACAAGTTCTATTTCTTTTTTATCTATTTAATTTTTATTTGTTTGTCCTTTATTTGGTTGTAAAAAAATCATAATCAAATCAAATCAAAACTAAAGGTGCCATAAACCTTTAAGCCTAATTATGTTTCTTAGTATAATTTAGGGCTGTAAATTACTTGAATTTATTGAACCATATTATATAAAAATAAATGGAATAAATAGGTGTGTCTCACAAATTAAAAAGTGGTGCGCAAAAATATCAGCCGCGGTGGAAGGGTTTAAGATATCGTATCAAATGTTCGATTAATAAATAAAAAAAATTCTTTAAATTTGTGTGTTTATTTTCCTCAAAATTGAAAACTGAAGTTGGATCATTCTTTACATATATCAACTAGAAATATATTTTTTAGATTTTAGAGTCCTAGATCTAAAAATATTTAGAGTATCTAATATAGACTTACAACTTTTATTTTGTGGATTTTTTGCTAGGAAATGCAAAATAAAACTTGTTAAAAAAATTACAAAAACAACTCTAAGGTTTTCAATTTAAATAATATTATATAAATTTTCAAATAATGTTTTTTTTATCATTTTGTGCAAAATGTTGCAAATATAATAACAAAACATTTATTATTATCAGTTTTTATGCCACATTGCAAAAAACATAATAATATTGTTCTTTCTTCTAAATACAATTTTTATGAATCCACCAAAGCATCAAGGTGTATACATAAATTCAAAAAATATTATCTAAGGACCAAACTTTGAAATACTAATAATTATTTTATTATATAAATCTGACCATCACGACTTGACAGGTTTCCCTAATGCGTCATGTTAGGCATTATATAAACAAGTTTTACTTTTACATTTCACATGCACACTTATACAATACATAAACCCAAACATGCGGTACACACAATATTTTAAGATTCACATAAAATGTTGAATTTTAATAATATATATTATAAAATAAAAAAAATATTATAATGAACGCCTAAAATATATAAGCACCATCCAATAAATATTTTTCCAACTCTTCATAGCTCTGGTCGAAAATATTATTGTGTTTGGAAAGCTTGTTGAGAAGCTAGAGTCAAGAATAAGGGACGCAATCACGACTATATGGCACTTTAAAGTTTGCAGCTAAAAATCACCGATTCTGCCGAATTTTTGACATTACTTCTAAAAAAAGGGTTTTAATAAGAAAACGTTAAGCCGAGTATGCAATGATTTTTATCTCAATGCTCCTAAAACAAGGCACTTAAATACAAATACGGATACGACTCCTATTCACTTGTAAATATATTTTAGAAATTTTCTTTAAATTCTCTCCTACAACGAGAGGAACTTCGCTTCCCTGGGATTCGAGACAATGAAATCATATTCAAGGAAGCTACAAATTGGCGTATCGTACAGAACGCTAATAAATTGTAGAGTGATACACGTATCGTTTATAAAAGCTAAGCATGTTCGATGCTTTATTGCAAACTTCGGCGATATATCCCTTTTATATTTTGTACAACGTAACGAAAAAAAAATATCTATAACTCTTACTGCAGAAAACAATCACTTATTGTATGGTTCTATTTACGCTCACCACTTTTTGGTACTAACCATCAAGATTACGTACTATTATTTTTTAATTATAAACCAAAACATGTGCTCAAAAAATATGTTTCTTTGCCAATATAGTATGTCTAGATGCGAACTATTATTTTTCTAAATACAGAGTTTCACAAAATTTCATTTAGAAATGCTTCACTGGTTTTAAATTAAAGTTGACTAGACATTCTATAATAATTTATTTTTGGCGTTTTTTTTCCCTTCGAAATACTTTGAAACACCTAAATGTTACCAATTGCAGCCAAATCTAGTTTAAAGTTGTTAAAAGTTTAATATTTTGATGACGTAGTATAAGCAGGTGACTTTGGCATCAGAATGAAAACTCTTTTCGTCCGTTGGCCACTTTCACCCACTTTTCGCGCGCATAAAAATGACCTTCGTCAGAAAGTTTTTTTATGGTTTTTGTCACAAACAAAAGTTCGCAGACCGAAAGTTGGCCGCATCGGCTTGCCGGGAAACTTTGGCAATTTTAATTTGAAACGAGTTTAATTTCAATGTCCTCCCCACCACTCGCCAACTTCGAGGCTGCCTGAGACTTCGGCCCACATTTTTACACTCGACCGCCGGGGTCGGCAAACTTCAGAGTGACGACGAGAGAAAAAGTCGATGCTCCACGGTTCATAACTTGCAAAACGTTGAGAACTTGTTTATTATTGTCGGTGCCGGGTTTTGCGGATTAGCGACGTGCCAAGTTGGCAGACGGTCCTGTTGCTTCTTACGCCTCTGTATGTGTGTATTATATATGCATATGTATGTGTGTACAAGTGCGTAAGTACCATGCAAAAGTAGGAGTTGGCAAAACTGTTCGTTTTATGTCTTCAGTTCGCTGCGTCAGCGATCCGACAATCGTAAATAACTCAAAGCGTATATTGATTAACTTGAACACGTTTTGAAAAATGTAATATATTCTTTCATGATCTTTATAAATGTCTTCGACGAGACTTCTTCATTATTATTTTAATGTTCTTTACACATCTTAAAAGAGATTCCAGTTTTTACTTTCAACGTTCTTTCATGATATACATAAGTCAAAATAACTAAAGAAATCTTTTCAGTCTTCATGCATATATATTTTCAAGCGACGATATTTGAAAATCTATTCAATAAGAAAAGCTATTAACTTTACTTAAATGCAATTTTAATCACTAAGCTCTACATTTTCTTAATAATTAAATGATAGATATAGTTCTGCTTAACTTATTATTAACTTTAACACATTAGGCAGTCAGTTATTCTCTAATCTAGCAACACTTCCCACACAGGATTTTTCTTGGGATTGATTTTTTCTTTCGAGTCGATATTGTTCTAGCTTATCAGCCAAATAATTAGAGATCTAATAAATACTAACTTTAAAATGTTGCATAAATGAGCTTTATTGCATATAATATATACACAACTATTTTTTAAAACATATAAGATATTTTATTTATAATACAGTGTACATGAAAATCCTTTTACGCAACCCCAGGCCATTTCATTGATCGCTTAACCATTTTCTAAATATACGTACAAAACCAAAATAATACGTTACAATTAAAACCGTATGACGCACATGCGTACTACGTGTGTCGCATTCACGCGATGAAAGCTCTCATGTATTACGTAAAAGCTCGCGAGCCAATTCGCTGAAAAAGCTCTGAAGTAAAAATAGAAAACGTCGAGGCCGCGGCGAATCGCGTGGTCAGTGTGGGCACCGAGGAGTGGGGGGTAGAAGCTGGAGAAGTGGGGGTGAAAAACCGCCCACCGCTCGCGATTGGCTCATGAAAACTTAAGACACGCCCAGCCAAACTTTTCGGTAGACGCCCACCGTAAAACACACCTACGGGGGTAGTAAGGCTTCGGCGGTCAACGATGCACTTGTACGTTGAAACTGCTCCGGCTGTTTGGGAACATCTTGGATTAACTCAAAAAATCACTATAATTACTTATAATACCCCTAGTATTACTAATATTTAAATCATACAAAGCTCATATATGGATATCACGTTATACAAAAGCTTTCGTTAGACTTTCTTCTGCTTCTGAATGAATGACGTAGAAGTGTGTGTCGGGTATTAAATCGATAACGTTGAAACTTTGGAAGTTTAGCATATCATAATATGACCTTTGGATGCTTATTATATAAATGTATATGTGGCGTTGGATATCTCGCTCAATTTAATTTTCAAGGTCGTTGAGATATGTAAAATAATTTTCTTACGTTTAAGACATTTATGTAATATAACCATTTTAAATACAATTATAAATCAGCCATATCTATTTAATCTTTAATATAAACAAACAAAGAATAAGCAAACAAAAAGCATTCAATATTTTTCAATAAAATAAGGCCATTCATCTTAATATTAAATTATATAATAACTTAATTAATAAGATAAAACATTTCTTTCAATTTAATTTTTAATTAAATGTAAAGAATAAGTTTTTATATTGAAAGATTTAGGGAGATTTAATTAATTTTATTTTTAGTTTTATTTACATTAACAGTGTTTTGAAGCATAATGACATAATAAAAAATAAGTGTTTTAGATAACATGACATTATTGTAACTTAATTATTTTAAGGGCGAAGGCAAGGCGAATTAGATATTTAAAGTAAAAAATGTCAAATCGCTAGTAATCAATTGTAATAAGCATATTGTTGTCTTGAAATATGTAATATAAGATTGACGCCATCAATAAGTTCGTTTATAATTATAATACTTTTATAAAATTTTGATATATCGTAAGATAGCTATTAAACTTAATATCTCATCTCTGAGAGTTAAAAATTGAATTAATCGACTTTTGCAATTATTACATAAGAGGAAAATAATAAGTATATATAATATTAAGATTAAATATATTATAAAATTAGCACGATAAACCAGCAATGAGTTAATAAATAATACATGAAAAACTATTTTCATGTAGACACTTAAGTTTTTTTAATTTTAATGTGTCTGGGAGATCAGAATTAATTATAATTTTGACCAATCATCACAGATACAGTTTTTCTAGATTTTTTTTAATCTCGCGTATGAATATCGTTATAATATATAAAAACTCGAGCCAAGTATTATTATTAGTAATTAAGTGATAAATTATTAAAATATTCGGCACTGAAATATTTCCAATACATAACGCATAACTTATGTTTATTTAATCAAACTATTAACAATTTCTTTAATAACTTTATTTAAAACAAATCAAAAAAGAAAAATTTTGATTTAAAGAATTTTGTGATTTCTTAAATATGGACAAAAACAACATTATTAAAGCTATAATGCAATATAGGCCACAGAAAACATTTATAATGTGTAAGAAATAGATTCATTGATATTCAAAACCGCCAAAAATGGTTTTTAAAAGACGCTGATATCCTAAAGATTCAAGATTAACTTGTAATAAAATACCAGAGATATTATGACAGGTATCAACCAATCTGCAACTTTTCAATGATTTGGCAATTATCACGCAAAATAAAGAGCAGACACTCAATTTATATTTTTTGACTGATTAGTTAATTTCAAGGTTATTTGGATAAAAATAGATAGAACTACAGAACACTAATTATATTTTTTTTATTTATAAAAATCTAGCTATATTCGAAAGCTTTCTGAAAGATAACAAAAGATAATAATTAGTTACGAAAATTATTTAGGTAAATTATTAATAAAGATTTTTGCCAAATTACAAGCTATTGTTTCAATTTAAAATTTAATCATTAATTATGCACTACAAATTATATTTAAAGATTTTAAAATGTCCTTAACGCATACATTTTCAGTGAAAAAATTTGTAATAAAATATATTCGACAAAATAGATAAGATATTTTTATAAAATAGGTAATCACAAAAAGTATACTTTTTTAATAAAAAAATATTCTTCCTGCACCATTCGATCATTTTTTTTACTTTCATTAGCATAAAGTGTTGGAGGCTTTGGCATAAAATATTCTGATTTTCACATCGTCTGCATTTTGATTTTTTTCCGTCTAAAAATATTATATTGATTTAAATAAATTGTAGTCGGAAAGAGCAAGGTTTAAAGAATAAAGTGGATGAGATAAAACTTTCTAGCCAAGCTCCTCGATTGCATCAATAGTCAATTTCGCCACATAGGGACGTGCATATTCGTGTCATTGACTACTATTGACAAATGCAGACCGTTTCTACTTCCCCGTGCAAACAACCCATCTGATCCCAATATAAAGCTTGCTGTTAGTTTGGCCAGGCTTAAGAGTTCAGTAATGCACAATCTCTTTGCAATCACACAATACACAAAAAGTATCTTTTTTACATTGAGCTCGGGCTCGATGTAGGTTTTTCTACTTGATTTTTTAATAACCACTGTATTTTACGACAATTTTTGTTGTACAACACCTATTTATTATCTTTGATTATCAAATGATCAAGAAAAAGCGATTCAGTTTTAAGATCAAGAAGCTCTTGGGATATTATTTTCTGTTAAACCAAAAACCGAACCCTTAAAAATATGGTTTAGACTTTAGAGCATAGTTTCTTAACTGGTGGTCCGCGGACTTTTTGAATGAAATTAATTTCACTGATATTACAATTGATTTTGTAATAAAATTAATTTCATATCTGTTTTGTATTCGCTTGTATTTGCATAGGGTTATTTAGAAATCGTCTTATCGCAGGTAGCCTATTTTTATTATTTGGATAAACAATCATATTTTATTCTGTATTTTATGAATTCTTAAATTATATTTCTTGTTACTGACTGTTTTAATATACTTAAATATGGATATATTAGCACACTGTGTTGCAAAATTAATTGTTTTGAATAAAAAATCAATTATATAAATATTTATTATTTTATTACAACGTTGATGGTCCGCAAAACATTTTTTGATTTTTTTGGTGGTCCGTGGATGTAAAAAGGTTAAGAAACTATGGTTTAGAGCAAGGGTGGGGGATCCTCTTCATTTTGAAAGACCGCATTAAGTTAGTTCCAAACAAAAAGGCCGCATTCAAGAAATTTCAATTGATGACCTCTAAATCCGTACCAAAAATTTAGGGCCCTCGCAAAATATCATGGGTTGATTACGCTCTTTTTTAAAAAGCTTGTGTATAATTATTTGATCAAATTGAATTATAAAATTGTGTATTTATTTTATTTATAAAAAAAAACGCACAACTGCAAAAGGCCGCACCAAAGGAGCCAAAAGGCCACATGCGGCCTTAAGGCCGCTGGTTCCCCACCCCTGGTTTAGAGTAATATATTACTATAGATTTTTTAATAGCAGCCTATTATTATTTTTTTCATATTTGTAGCATTTAGTAGCACTATTAAATTTGTATCATAAAACATTGAATTTTAATTTTATATTATTATATTTTTGCCATATTACTTGATATTTTTTAGTATATTATTTCTTAACAATTAACGTTTAGTGCTTATAATTAGCAAAATATTTTATATTTTATTATATAGGGTGAATCTTAAACTTGCATAATTATTTCGTTCATAAGTTGAAAAAAAATTAAATAATTTTCAAATTAACATAGCTTATTTTAAAGTTTATTTAATAATAAATAGTTAGCTTTTGAATATATTAATAAATTAAATACGATCCATTTGTTGTATGAAAAAAGTTATACGTGAAAGCAATTATTATCACAATTTTTACCATTCTCTTAAATAGTATATAATACTATTATTGAATAGAATGTTAACAAAGCCATGCTTTTTAATTGAACTTCGTTATAAAAGCTAAGAGTGATTTAGAAATAAACATACTTGTCTTGGGTGTTCACTAGTCTTACACTAGTTCACTAGTCTTTCACTAGTTCACTAATCTCTCTTAAATATTTTTTTAATATCAGTACGATTTTTAAGAGCTTTTATATCGATATACTTTAATCTCTTTTGGACGATGTAGTCCAGTAAAGTTTTAACAGAAGTCAGTGTCTTCTTATGACTGATGTAATTGTTAGTATTATATATTTTTCACTTGCATTCTCAATATCACTTTTTTCATTTTTCGATTGAGTGACGACATCCGCATCATGTAATCATTGAAATTCCAGATTACCACTCCTCGATCAACATTTTCAAAGCACTTAAAATGTTCTATTAATCTGTATATTTTAAATAAGTTACTTGCTTCAGTCTCTTCAAAATACAATACATATATTTCCATGTTGGGAAAAAAATTCTTCACGATCAAACAAGTGCTATGTTTTATTTTTGACCAAGATTGTTCTACTCCATGTACAGCATCAAATCCCCAGAAATTGATCAAGCCATATTCATTGCTGATATAACAGCTTGGTATGTGGGTTAAATTGAACTTGTTATATTAGGCGGTAAAAAAATTATAGCCATAACACCGTTTTCATTTGGACGAGAAGGAGCATTATCTGTTCAAAATACTGCTTTCTTTGGCAACCCTTTAGCATTTACGTATGTAAAACATATCTCACTTTAGGAACCTATTTACTAGTTTTAACCAATTTTCAAAGATCTTTATATCCACCAATGCTTCTTTTTGGTTATCATAATAAACAGAAAGATTTTTTATTTTAGTCCTCTTTTTTATTATCTAGGTTTTTAATGAGTTCTGGGTGTGTTTTCGCCAATTTAAAATTAATAAAAAAAATTGAATTTACTTCCAGCACATGTTATCCGCAATCAGATAATCGAGAGTACACTACATATTTCATTTTTAAATCGCGTATCTTAATTATACATAAGAAGTTTTGTTTTATTCATTTTAGCGTTAAATATTTATTCTTAAAGCCTTCCTTAAGTTAAATATTATGTATAAGGTAAATGAAATATTACTTTTAGATTATTTGACTGTGAAAGTTTAATTTTTAATAATTCTACAGGTAAATGAGTAACGATTTCATTGTTATTTTGTTTATGATTTCTTAATACCTTTAGAATTTCAATTATTATTTATGAAATATTTTTACGAGAAATCTTAATACTAATAATATATATTATATCTACAATATATTTTTAATGAGAAATTTATTTCGTATAATGAAAATTACTAGTCTTTTTTATTATTAACAAGTAATTGACTTTTGACACTAAATTGACACTAAATTGAAATTACTTTTATGTATATAATATAATGAATGTTTTATTGTATTGTTGTTATCTTCATGACTTTTGTTATTGCTGTCTAGGTTCAAACTTGGTGCAAAAAAATTATAAATATATTAATACTTTTAATCAATTTTTTTGTTAATATAAAATGAAGTTAAATTTTAAATTAAATTTAAGCAATCTTAATATTTTTTATTATTGCATAGCTTTAAAATTAATTTGTTTATTATTATTATTATTAAACATAGATTTTAGTTGGTTATTGAGTATATGAGAACGTAGTTATAATTGCATGTAAAGAATAATATTTTAAAATATTTAATACGTTTAAAAGGCATTTCTCAAACAAGTCCCATTGGTTGTTTTTATGATATGACTCATGACCTTTTTTATTTTAGCTAATTATAGGTATTACGAGCTATAATTCACATATTGTCTATGACACTATCACTATCACTCATTCAAATTTATTTCTAATACTATGTAAACTGACTTATACCACTTTATATCTAGGTCATCTGCATACATCAGCAGAAGAAGTCCATCTCTCGAATGCTTCAATTTACTTTTTATTTCTTTTAATATATTTGAATTGAATAGAATAATAAATCAATATAAGGTATGAATAGAATAAATCGTAGGTGCGACACCGCGCCAGGGGTGGTCATTAGCGGGGCCTGCGCCGGCGTCGAACCCCTCTGGGCAATCACTCATTATTTTCCGGAACATTTAACTCGCCGCGCGAGAGAATCCCCCATCCACGCACAGAGAGAGAGGTGTTTAAGAATCCGGAGACAATGTGTGAATGAAGATTACTCCGGGATGACTCTTGAATATTTCCGGTTGGCTGGCGCGATTGTTATGCCCGAATTAACGCAATAATTACGACGAATAACGGAGTTAAACCAATCTCATTACTAGGACCGTGGCGGCGCAAGAACAATGGTATACAAATGTTTTTTTTATTTATTTAATTTTAATTTTTATATATTAAAGTTCTAGGCATCATTTGAGAACGAAATGATTTGAAATTATTCTCAGACTCATTAAGCAATGATCTGCCATAACTTGTATTGTTCTAGAAGCCGTTGAAAAACGAATGCGTTGACAATGTCATTTTCAGAGCTTTCCTTTAAACTATTGTGATATTATATACTTTTCAATTGAAATAATAGTCAAAATAGTATATATTGTATACATTTTAAGGAAACTGACACACACACATGTCTGTGTCTGCACAATCCTTATTTGAGCTGCTTTTCAAATATGGTTCAAGCCTTAAAAGCATATGAACAAACAAATCACATGTATGCATATACATATGCAGGGTCTATCAGAGGCGGGAGTGGCCAACAATAACAATATTATGGGCTTTATCTTGGTAATTCAATATGTTTAAAAAAATAGATCCCAAATAAAACACGATCAAAATTATTTATACCATCTTACGAACATTCACTTACACATAAAAATAATTATGTTTTATAAGAAAAATAAAATAAAAAAGCTTTGGCTGATAGAGGAATAAAATATTTACTTTTAAATGTCCAAACCAAAATTAAAAAAGCACTATTTTGATATATGTTTTCTCTCTGAAAGAGGGTTAACATTCTTAAGATTTGGTTCAAGCATGTATTGGAAGTTCACTCTTGGATTAGTTTAACTGTTAAGTAAATGTGAATCAATGTTAGCGGAGCATGCTTCAAAACTTCGAGCTGCACAAGAAGGCAACAAAAAAAAATACAGGATCATTTTTTTTTACGAGAATACAAAACGAGTTCATTAATATTTGCGGTTGTTTATTCAAAACGCATCATTGAGAAAGCTTAATCAGCGTTTTGTAATTATTGATGATGCGACTTTAGATTCATCTCAAGTTCAGCTAATTACAATTTTAAATTAAAGAACATTTTATATGCTTTGATCATTTTTCTGATAAAACGGATCAAAAAATTACTTTTAAATTTGTAACAGAAATTCACATTAAATTTTGAAAATTATATAAGACAAGGCCAGATAGCGGATTTATGTATGGTAGGAAAGTATATTGGTTTGCAAGCAGTTCTTTTGCGTGAAAATAGCAATTGTAGGTACATTTTCTAGTTGTTAAAACCATACTTTAAATTTCTTTGGTACTTTCCAGCAAATTTATAATTTCTTTAGAAGAAGCCCAAAAAGATTTTAGAATAGCACTCTTTACATACCACATCAAAAAAAAAATGGGCAGCAAGGCAAGAAGCAGTAAAACCAGTGGTTGGAAATTTGAAGTCTTTGCGATCTGCTTTAAATAAAATCAATTTAAGTGGCCTGCTCGATGATGCATAAACACAGAATCCTATGTTCTTATGTCTATAGTTTGGCTGGAAATATTAATGTTATTACATTTAACAAATATCATTATTGAACTCCGTAAATCAATATTGTATGTATAAACATATAATATTGAGAACCTCATTAAAAATATAGAACAACATCAAAAATATGGATGTCAGTTCTTGATGATTGTGAAAAATCGCAACCAAAAATAAAATCATTACAAAATTAAAAAAAATCATCAATTAAAAGACAAAATATCTGCTAAAGTATGTTTTTGAAAAAATTATCAATTCAATAATAAATAGACTTACACCTAGATTTTATTAAAAAAAATTAATTAGTTTTTTAAGCAAAATTATCGCAAGAGATATATGAAAATAAAATGAATAACGAAATTTTAAAATAGCTGAAACTGCTGAAGTGTATTTACAAACTCAATTTTAAACTAAGCACGAAACCACCAGAATTACTAAAATAAATTATCGATATGTATCTAATTTCTATACATATTACCAAACACAGTGATTGTGTTTCGAATTTTGTAATTTTTTTTGTAAATGTAGCAAAAGGTTAGTGTTCTGAAAATAATTAAAAGAGCGACTTAATAGACTGGCAACAATCAACAATAATTACTCGATTTATTAAGACGATTTAAAAATAATAACCGAATTTGCTAACGGAAAAGTTCGCAAAGCTTCTGTGTAATAATTAAATGTTACACTCGAATAATTATTTTTTACTACTGATTTTATTGTCTTGTGAACTTATTTTGCAATTGTCAAAAATGCAAAGCCTCGCATTTTCTATAAAAAATGTTTGTATGTATATACTACTAAAGGACTAGAAGGACTAATGAGCTGCTCGTCATCTTGGCGCCTAGGAAAAGGGCAATAAATAATTGTTGTGCGAGCGGTCCAGCCATGGCCATTAAGGGCCGGTGATTAACGGCCAACTTGGCACATTGCCAGCAGATGGTGGTCACTCACGAGACTCGAACCCGATTTATGGAGATTATGTGCCTACCATTCGTTAGTGCGTCCGAGACCTCAAAAGTTCGGCAACTTCGTGCCAAATGGAAAAGCGATGGGCGATTTTCCACGGAGAGAATCGAAGGTCAGGTAATATATCAGACCAAGCTGTGGCATCACTCACCTGTCACTTTAAACATAAAAGCAAACATTATATTAAGTA
This sequence comes from Plectrocnemia conspersa, assembly GCF_051122295.1. Taxonomy (NCBI): domain Eukaryota; kingdom Metazoa; phylum Arthropoda; class Insecta; order Trichoptera; family Polycentropodidae; genus Plectrocnemia; species Plectrocnemia conspersa. The sequence goes on from NW_028277172.1 coordinate 14,610,730, forward strand.
CCTTAGAACGCAGTTAAAATATTAGACTGCCTAAAAATATTTGAATATTAATATTAATTAATTTAAAGCGTAAGTAATTAAAAACATATGTGAATACTACGAAAGGTTTAAAAAACAAGCAAGACTTTCCACTTTGGCTTATCACTATTAATAATTTATCTTTTATATGATTTTATGCCACTAATTATCAATGCTTTTATTCTTAGGTATCGCTCAGATTATTATTTACATAAAATAATTAATAAGACAAGCCTATTTTCGTACTAAAAATACAATACTTAATTGGCGGTTGATAAGTTAAACCCAGGCAATTAAAGACAGTCGTTACGGAATTACGGATGGGGTAGCATAGCGGCAATACGTCCAAATGGGGGGGGGTACAATAAACAATTTGGCATTAAATACGTGTTTATGCGTCTACAATACGTGACTTGACCCGTCGAGGAAATCTATTAATTTGCGCCGACCGGAGAAGGACGTTCGGCACTTGAATATGCACCGGCCCCGCAGAATGGGGCGCCCCGGGCAAGATTCGGCCACGGCGTATTAATTAACGTGATTTGATTATTTATTACTTTTAAACCAAGTACGAAAAATATGACTAAAACTAAATAAAGTTATTATGAATTTATCTTATACTCAATGATACATTTATGTTGATTTACAAAACCGATGCGTAAATCAATATTTCCATGTGTCTAAATAAGACATAGCAAGAGTTTTTGATAAACAAGTTTTCTGTTGAATGTTAAATTTTCTGTTTAAGCGTATTATGTGTAAAAGATAATAAGGGGTTTTATAATCAGATAATGAATAGATTAAGCCGTCGTACTAAACGGTTTCAAATGCTTTTTATTGACATGGTATCTGCACTGGATGTAAAAAAACAGTACATCGCAAAAAATTTTACTTGGTTGTAATACATTAAAACTCCGATGTGTATTTAAAGATAGCATAACTATATTTACATTTTAGAGTTGAGACTTATCGGCATTTTTGGGCCACTCCAAAAATCATCATCGCTAATAAACACAAAAACTCCTGGTCTACTTTTACATTTTGATACTCAAATCAAACAAGCAAACGAAACCAAATAAAAAGCACAAAGAACCTCATACACGTTGCGTGACGCGAAAGCATGCAAATACTCACCGGTCCTCGCGAACAATGGTCCTTGGGACCCTCAGAACACGTACCTGCAACAAAGCAAAATTCCAATTGTATATAGATTTTTATTTTTATTTTTAAAGGGGGGGGGGGATAAAACATGACCGGAAAGAGGGTGTAGGATATTTTTTCGGCGAGTCGCATTCAAGTCGCCGAAAAAAAGTGTATTTACGAATTCAATATTGTCATTCATTGTGCGGGCAAAACGGGGGCCGATTCATCAAATATGGACGGGAGGGCCCCTCCGAAACGGGGCGCCCGGGGCCACTACCGCCGAACTCGGACCTCTGATTACAATTTTATAACGTCGAGTACATTATTCATGTGTTTTTTTTTTGTATAAATATATTTTGTGAATACAATTCGACGTTATATATAACTTTCCCTGGCTTAAAAGTATTTGATCCTTAAATTTAAAACATTTGAATATAAACATAAAACATCTTATTCGTCTTAATATTTTTAAGAAAGTATTTGAAAATCTTTTTCTAACTGACTTCTAACATCATAGCTTATTTTAAGTGATTCGAGTGATCTCTATCCGTTCGAGAGCTATTTTGATCATTTTGGAATACTGCAGTGGTCCCATATGAGACCCTTGTTTTTTATATGTATTTACATGGTTACAGATAACCCAAGTATGTTTCATATAATGGCAATACATTTGACAAAAAAAAAATGCTGGTGCCTATCAGTTATCTTACATTTTTAGTAGTATAAATATACATATGTCAATGAAAATGTATTCAAATATAATTTAACTGAAATGCCTATGAAAATAATAGCATTTATTTACTTATAATACACGTTTACTATAAGATATACATATTTTAACAATTTCATAAATTTCTTTAAACAAAACCTAGCAAGGATTAGAAATGCTTGTTATTAAAAACTTCCATAGGTTTTTATATCAATATAAATTCACCTACCTAATATCTTTATATAAATATATTTTTAATTATCTAATTAAGTATTATTAATACAATTTGTTTTGCATATTATTACATATTACTCAAATTATTCCATTGATCCAACTTTTACTTGTATATTTTTTGAAAATAATACATATTTTATTTTACTGTAAGTTAATAAGTTCGATTTATATTTTATTATATGATACTAAGCACTAATATTATATATAATATATGAATTACCACAGCAATATTGGAGTGTCTTGTATTTTACATTACAACCTCCAGTATCTTTGAGGCCGTGAGTTCAAATTAAAATGGTATGATCGTTATTATATTATTATTTTTTGTTCACAGTCATAATGATGACTTATTAGGATATTTTCATAATCGCCTCATTTTTATTAAATATAAATTTAAGCGAATATACAGTCAGGTATGTACTTTTAGGACATTACGATTCAAAACAACGCAGCTAATATTTAATAATTATTATTTCACATCAAACGCGCGTCCCTTTTCGTTATGGCCGCTATAAATTTAAATATTTGATGATTATTGCCCGCGTGGAGTGGAGGGTGGTCTCCGGGTCAAGAAATCCAATTACGAAGAACTATTCGGGTGTTATTGTGTAGTGTTTATTGTGGGGCCACCCATTAAGCCCTTACTGCCGTCCAAGGAGTCATGCGACATGACTTTTTCAGGATATGGCGCGAACGAAAATGAATAAAGTTGGTCGAGAACGACGCGTGTTTGACGTTAGGGCAAGTTAAAATTGAACAATCCTTTATGTAATGTAAGCGAGGGATGTGCTTATGTGTGTAATAAAATTGCGGCGTGTGCGGGCTGCAGTATAAAAGATTAGCGAGCAAAGGCTTATGTGTTATGTATGTAGGTTATGGTTGGGATGAAGAGGTGTAATGCGACATTTCCCCGGAACGACGTGTCTCTAAAGTGGCCTTGACAAGTGGTAAACAATAAAGTTTTGGTGGGATGCTATATGGCATTGTGTTGTTTTATATCTAATTGACATCGCACAAGTTTGAAAATTCGTGAAATATTGAGAAACCACTCTCATGGTTCCAATATTAGTTGCGAACTATGAACGAATAATCATTATCAGACCAATTTTTTCAATCAATCAAATATACATACGTACACCCAGAGCTTTTCTGTTTTTGGAATGAATTTTTTTGAAATCTTCAGTCATCTCATAAAAATAAAACGATTTGTTTTTGAACTTGATAAAGCTTTTAAAAGTGAAAATTATTGTGGTTGATTTGTCAATTATAAAAATATAAATATTACCATCCGATTTCCATTTTTGAAATTCTCCAAAAATTTAATATAAAAATATCTATAGAATTTTTTATAAGGTTATATGATTCTTTAGATACTTATTAGTTCTAGAGTATAGTACAATTATAACGATGTTAAAAAACAGATTCACAGAGAATTAGCTCGTGCAATACATGCGAGGGTTTGCACCTTCATTTCGCCGCCAATTACTTAGGGTGGGTCCCTTCCCAAGCACAGAAGAGATACGACGGATGCTGCGAGACGCGTGAGAGGCTTCCGAATTGTCGTAAAATAAATTTGCCAGCGCAAGACACGAAAACGTGTTTACGCGTTAAACAGACTTTATGGATCATTTAGACATGAACTATGCTTGTTTGCTTGAATTGATTGTGAGAATGACTCATATTTACACACCCCTGAAAAAAAATGTCCAAAAGTCAATTTGGAATCTAATAACACGGCCATCGATGAGAGTGGCTATCAATTTTTGGATAAATAACGTTGACACGGTGCAACACACGAATGTCATGTCAAGGGCCCATAAAGGTCCCATGTCTCCGTCGAAGCACTGACGAAATTGAGCAATGGGGTAGGCAGGGTCGAATTATCGGGCCCAGAATTGAGACATTAGGTGGCGTTTCGATTCTTGAGCCATTTTCCATTTCCCATGCTTATTCCGAGGGTGTTCGTTTGTATGAATGCGTTTATGTGCTTCGAGCCCTTAATGGTTTATTGCCGCAATTATTGTTATTATGGTAGGAACGGTATCGAATTAAAGCCCCCTCAAGATTTTTCATTGGGAATGTGTGTATGTAAAGTGTATAGGCGTTTCTTTTGCGCCGCTGTGCAGACCTGTAATTATTTAATTAATTTATAACAACAATTATATTTTTGTAAGCTTTAAAATATATTGTGAAAAACATCATTTATTTAATTAAATACACGTGGAGGTCAAACCAGCTTTACTCCAATGCTCCTTGTTTAAAAAAATAATACATACAAACAATATATGTATGTGGAACTCATAATGAGAAATGTATAATGTTCGGTAAAAGTAGAGAATGATTCAAGCCTATCATACGTATATATTTAATGATCTCCAACATAGCGACGCCTTAGCAGAGATGCTAAATTATATAGATTTATCCTGCAGTATATATAATAATTCAATGTCATCTTCGCCTATGCTGATGACATTGACATAATTTTAAGATCAAAACGGGCATTAATAGTAGTCTTCAATGCCACTCAAACATTAGCTAGAAAATATGGCTCAATATTTACGAGGAAAAAACAAAACATAAGCCGGTATTGACCCGAGAGAGCCAGTATACTGCGGACATTCAAATAAACGAGTACACATTTGAGTGTGTTAAGGACTTTATATAACTCGGAATCAACTCAGTTTCATGGATAGGTTTGAAACATTTAGCAGCAGATGTGCAATATTGTCATGTATATTTTAATACCAGCTAAAATGAAATTAGGTCTTGGCGATTTTTTCGCCTATGATTTCCAAAAATAACACAAAAGGTCAGAAGTTGTAAAACTATCGATTGATAGACATCTCTGTGTGCTCAGATGTTATCGAGTCTTTGTCGTCTGAGTTGCATTTGAGACCGTTCAAAAGTAGCTCACTAATGCATTTGCTATATTTCCGTAACCTTGATAATCATATTCGTTCAAATTCATTATAATAAATATTTATTTCGTTGTGCGGGTCGAATTGACAAAGCTCCATATCGACGAAGCTCTAATTAACTTTTCTCAATATTCTTATATGGTAATGTACGACTAAGAATACATTTTTGGTGTTGACTATGAAGGTGTTCTTTTGAAAAGCAGTAATAATTTAATTAAATTTGTTCTTCTTAAGTATCAGATTGTGGTTTATTTTTGGACCATAAGTCTAAAAATAATTTTTTGATACAACGGCCAATAATATTTGTATTTTATAAACTATCATTGTCGTCACAATTGTCATTAGTTAGAATGTATACACACTCATACATACCTAGGTATGCATTCCCTCGCACTAATGTAAAGGTGGCCACGTCAACGGATAATGTCCCCCGGCCCGCGTCCCGGTAGAGTGACTACGGGCCTTAATTCCGAGGGCAGGGCCGCACTCTGAGACAATCTGCCCCGCGGGGGTCGTAGGAGCCCTTGTCCTCGGGCCCCTCGGCGGCGCCCCGAGATTTATTTTCAAGGAATCATACTTGCCGCGGACCCGTAGCCCACAAATCCTCGGCCTTCGGGGACCCTGCGTACCAGGAGTGACGTTGGCTACGTGCCGAAAATTGTTCCATTTACATTTTGATGACTACGCACACGCGTGTATATGTAAATAAAATACTATATTGTAGTGGTGCAGCGCTTAGAGAGAAAATTATATTTATTGAACAATAAAAGAGCGGGGCTGATAATTATTTTAGACGAAAGTTGGTTAGGGAGGCGCTTAAACTGCTGTGTAATTAATTATATTGAAACGCCCTAGTTGGATTATTATAATAGTTTATAGCTTCGTTTACTATATTCATCTATAATTTATTTATTACAGAAACATAATCTAGGATTTTTGCCATATGATATACAATAATACTCCTACAAAGTTAATTGCTTGTTAAATATAATAATACAGATTTTAATTTTTAATTTAAACTTAACCTTTGATTAAGATATTTTATTTGTTTGTACATATTAAATATTAAAATTGAATAATTTTACATTGCAAATAGGTCTTCTATAAATATATACATAATAACATATGATCTAATTGAATAAAATACTACATTAACAATATCGATTTGGCATTTTTTTAAGAATATTTGTTAAATTAACACAATATTGACGTGTTGGTCGTAAGAAAAGACTTGTCGCATATTTGCGCTAAAAGCAAAATAAACAAAAATTTCATGAGTTTTACAACTCTTCAATAAAAAACTAGCACTAAAAATATGATATATTGCATTAACAATCGCAGCAGTGCAGTTGCCAAATATAAACTTATTTAAACTCTGTCAGTACTAGAGTCTCCAATTACTCGAACCATCAACTACTCGAGTATCGAATATTAAAATTTTAAAATACTCGAGTACTCGAGTACTTTCGAGTATTTACTAAATGTACCAAAATAGCTATTATTCAAATTCGTGCACATATAAATAAATAAATAAAATACTTAGTATGTTAATTTTTACAATTATTTTAACTTCACGAACATACTTTTTAAAAACAATAATGCAAAAAGTGTCTCGAATTTAATATTACTGCTAACCTTTGGTTTTATTATTCCCGTTATGGAAAAAACTCTTTCCGTTGCTGCTGATGTTGGTCTTATTGTCATTAACGCGTTGGATAAGGCTTCTAATTTATATCTGTTCGCTTTTTATAGATATAAAATTTTTTGAACTCTCTTTTTATGTTCTCTTCTTTCATTCCCTTCTCTGCTTTTCTCTTATTTCCTTCGACTATTGACAAAATAGCATTTTGTAATTCTTCTTGAATAGATTTTTTTTCTTAACAATATACAATATTTTACTCCTTCTGATTAATGCGAAGAATTTAAATCTATATCCTTCGAAGATGTATTTGGGTGAATCCCTTTCACTCTAGAGCTAAACGGTTCGCAAAGAACTGACTTTACTTTAAATGCCTTTAAAACACACAATTGTTTTGATTTATATTTTAAGCTGAGGGATCAGTGTAAACAATTTACAACACTTTACGCTACAATTGCATAGTCATAAAACCTAAAAAATATTTTTGTTGATATTTCATATTGTTCATTGCCATAAATTAGAAGTCGGGACTGTCGAACAGAAAACACAAAAGAAATTTCTCCATCGTACCCACTAACATAGCCGACGACCAGAACTATGCAACTATGGAACTATGAAAAAATTATACCTGATAGTAACCGCTCTAACTCGGGACTTCGGGCATAAACGCCAAATAAAAGCAAGACGTTAACCTTTACCGGACCGAGTTAAAGTTATTTTTGTTTCTGAAATATTTCAAAATTTTTTAATTTCGAGTATTAATCGAGTAATTTTCAAAATACTCGATTATCAAGTACTTGAAAAATAGACAAAAATACTCGAGTATCGAGTACTCGATTACTCGAATTGGAGACTCTAATCAGTACACTCCAAAAGCACCGTAATTTTTTAGTGCGTCGACTTAAGACTGATTTTAAGTTTTGACTGATAAGCTGCTTCTTGTGTATGATCAATTGCTAAAAAAAATTGAAAGCTTGAAATGCTCTTTTTTAGATTATATTATTATATTATATGTTCACATATGCATTTTAGTATAATCTAACTCAAACTAGAAAAACTATCTGTCACGTCTCTTACAATTATCAGATCAAGTCAATAAATTCGTGCATATTCAGACTTAAAAGTTCTCAGAAAAATAGTAGATGTCATTTGGCATATCTTTAGTGATTCAACTATACGTATTAGATACTTAAAAATTAGCAAAAAAAACGACAAAGATAAAAACGCAAACGGCTTTTGCGTTCATTAAGATTTGTGTCCCAGCTTGCCTCTGTGAATAATACGATATGCCTATAAATATTAAAAAAATTACAAGTACCATAAGCCTAATAAATTAAATTACTAAAAATAAATATATACCCCCAGAATATTTTTAAAATCCGTTTAATTAGATCAAAATAAAAAAGCTGTATAAAAAAAATGTTGTAAGTCATCGGAGATCTTATGCATATAATACATTTAGTCTCCAGAGAACTTATGCCTATAGTATTATGCAGTTTTCAATTTATCTTCGAAATATATAGCCTCCTTACGGAATAGATTTTCATTCGGGTCAAATAAAAAATTCAACGTCCGCGGTCGCAATTAAGGTCTAGTCCGTGACGCAATCCAAAGGAAAACAAAGCTTAATTTGAGTTATAAAATGGTTTTATCATTACGTCGTTCGCCGGGGGAGTCTCTGGATGGATGCGGCTCCTTTTATTATTTTACGACTTTAATTTTGCATTACGGACCATCCCCCACACCGCGTTTTCCCACGAGAGCAACCCCGGAATAATCGACGTCTGCGGCTAACTTCCGGATACCAGTATTTTTTGGGACCCGGACCTTAACTGAGTAGACAAATAGACCTGACAACACCGGTAGAAACAGATTAGCGGTCATTGATGGATACTAAAACGGAACTGGAAACCTCAAATAGAGTTTGACTTATGCTTTTCTGGAAAATATATTTATTGAAATTAAGCAATGTTTCACAAATATTTTATTTTTATCCTTAAGGGTTTTTAATGCGAAAACGTTTCGAAAATGTTCTGTCTTTCGAAATCGGATTATCCAGTATTCCCGGCAGTATCCGTATAAAATAATTGTGAAATTCAGTTCAAAGCGACTAAGAATTATTTGTCCATAATTGCATTAGCGTCAAGTTAAAAGCAGCTCTCTAACCCTCCGCAGAGTTTTCCTCCTTTTGTTTCGGCGAAGACATTACTTCGTTAATGCGGAATGTTCACTCTGAGTGCATTAAGCCACGGGAGGATCGTTTGATTCGTGACGTGGGTTTTTATCGAGAGATAATCCTTTAAAAGTACTTTTAAGGGTTAATGCACTAAAATACGCACCAGAATTATTTTTAGAAAAACAAATACATATTCTGTAAAAAGTACTCTTCTCAAGAGTGACAAACATCGTTACATTTTAAAATGTACATATTTCAAACATTTGCTTTAACTGTAAATAAATAAACACACAAATTGCTCGTTTTCTTGCTTACCGATTGCTTAAAATAGGATCGGAATATAATAATTGTTCAGGCAAAATAAAGCAATGGTTATATGATTTCACAAACTGTTATTTAATTTTAAATAATTTATAAATATTACATTTAAATCTAAAGTTTGAATGAATTTTAAACTTATTTATCAGAACAATACATTATTTTAAATGCTTCGAATAACGTGAAAGCTATCCTTTCAGTACGTATGTCTACTTAAAAGTTTAAAAAAACAATCGTTAAAATAAGATGTTATTTGTCTTATAATATTAAAAAATCATATGCGAAACAAATTATTATAACTTAAAGTAAAAGTGGAGTTTTACAACCATGTTTTTAGCAATTTTTTTTCTAAGAATAAAATTATTTATGTCAATAAAAAAAATATTTCTTTAAATTTGATGAAAGCTTGTTAATTATAGTTGCTATCTTTACTCACTTATAATATTTAAATATACAATCACAAGGCAAATTAAATTAACTGCTATATAACCAACCATAACAACACTTAAAAATCCACGCAATAGAATGACAATAATCCTTGTTAGATATATTTTAAAACTTCATACTTGTTGTCAGATCATCTAAAATACGCGGATGCTGTGTTATAATTACCAGTCTAATTGAATGATGGATGTATTGAGTTCCTACTTAATCAAAGAGAAGATTGCATTTTCATATATTCACATTCTTTAATTTTCAGGAATATTCTAGATGTGCTGTAATCGACCTAATAAATAAAAGTTTTGCTTTTAACTCAGTGAACAGAAAAGGTAAAAAACCTCTGCTTTAAACAAATTATACAGCAATAATTTTTTTTAATATTAAAATTAAAAACCAAAAAATATATTTTTAAATAATATAGATTGTAAATCATATTCGAAGCAAAAGATCTGCGATGAACAAACTCAAAAAATACGTATAGTGCACGTGGTTCTAAATAAGACTACGGATACTTAACAACGACCAAACATGATCATAAAACCAGATGAAGACGTTCTACTGATTTTACCTTTATAGTATCGAGTTATACATTCATTTTATTTACATTTTTACATTATTTGTTAACCACTTAAGCGCCTTTTGAAAGCGAATAAAATAAATTAAATACAGACGAGAAAATCGTCAACATCCCCTCTACCATCCTAAGAGGTAAATTAAAGCGCCAAATTTTTCGATTGGCAAATTCAATGACAAAGCGACAGCAACGAATTTGAGTGGGTGGGTGGGATGGGGGCGTCGAGCTGATTCGTATGGTGGGGGTGGATTCGTAGAAAACAACGAAATAATTTGTTGCTTTTCAAAGACGTCAAAAATAGAACAAAAGACCTCGGCGGCTGCATATAATGAAGAATAAGAAACGAGACGACGCGACGGTTTCGAGAAGATGGAGATGTTGGAGAAAAGGGTGTTTGAGGGGGGGGAGTCGGCTCGAGGGCCGAAGCTTTGGTAGGGGATGGCGACAAAGGCACAATAAAGGCAGATCCGTCCGCCACGGATTCTCGCACACAAACAATAAGTTTGAATCCACATTTCCTGGCAGGAACCACCCATCCACCCCATTAGCCCAAGCTTCGATGTTTTCAATCGCGGAATTTTGAGTCAGAAAGGAGTTAATCACTTAAATAGATTTTCGATCGTTGGCGGTGAGTGCCTAAGAAATTTTAATGGGAAATACTATTTTAAAATTATTTATGAATATGATTGATAAATAAGAGCGCAAAATATTATGTATGTCGATCCTTGCTACACAAATAAATATAACGCAATTTATTGAAACCAAATCAAAACTATTTTTTAAGAGAGATAAAAAAACAAATTAAAAATGTTTTTTTATAAAATATTATTTAAAATAGATTTGATTCCGAGAAACTTCTAGTGCCAAAGATTTTAATGGTTAACTATTACATAAGACAGAATGGACAGCGCATACTTTAGAACTAGAGCCTAAGTTTCGGAGATCAATTCCGGGGTTTTTGATACTAAGAATATGGTACTAAGAATATGAAAATTTTGGTAAATTTTTACTATTAAATAAAGAATAGTAAGATATATTTTTACAATCAAATTCGTTGTTAGTCACAAAACAGCTAATAAAATCTTTCGAAATAATCATTTTAGTAAATTTATTACACGCCGATTTAAAAAAGTCTTATGTAGAAGAAAATTAGGGAAAACATTGAATTATGATTTACCAGTTTATTATTGGTTTTGTAATGACAGCTTTTCGTATTTATTTAAATAATTGTTCACTATTTTCTATTTTTAATTCGTATTTGACCAAAAAATACTTTATGTTTCACGTGAATTATTTACTAGTCCACTGCTGTTTCTACTATTAAAAATTATATAAAAATAAGAGATTTATTTTTTATTGTTTTATTTTTAATATTTAAATCCATTTAGTCAATCATTGATTTTCTATTTAATTAAAAGTATAGATTCGTAAATAAAGTAAAAGTATAAATTTGGTTAAAATTCATTGCGGAGTATTATTTATGGATTTCAGTTAATCAAAAAATAAGAAAATGCATGACATTGACTAAAGCATTATTAAATGCAAATGCTAGGTATACTCAATATCAAAAAAATAAGATCAAATCCACTGAATCTTTGTATAGAATCTACAATGTATCTTAAAACGTACAGCCGAGTTATTAAGTTGTAAAAGCGCGTGCAGATGCGGTTAATACTTTGCGGCCCGAGGGCGTTTGCGGTTTTATTGCGCATGCAGTCCGCTCTGCGGCCGCGGCCGGCTTTTTACAAGACCTGCGGCCGGATTTACGGCCAGCGGCGGCCAATGGAGTGGCCGTAATTATCGTCGTAAAGTGGACTTAACGAGCGATGAACGAGCCTCGTAAAAAAGGAAACGCGCCGCCCAGGAGAGTTGGGGAAAGAGGGCTGATTAACAGGGCATTTTCCGGCCAGCAGATTGTAGCGTCTAGGATCCGGAAAGTTACCTAACGTTAAATAGCCCTGATGCTCCTGCTGCTTTCGGGCTTCGTGATTTTATGGACGGTCGTCAATTAGGCAAGGAGTCGTAATGGTGAGATGTGCGGCGAATCGAGGATGTGAATATTTTGAGTGATTATAAATGTATATTGAACAAAAATACACGCTGATTAATATAGCTATTAATTCTTAATTCTATAATAAAAATAAATTAAATAGTATTATCTTAAAGCTCAGCTTCATTGCAAAGCTTCGAGCATTGTAGTTCTGGCCACGATGCGCAAGTATAGTGGATGCGATCGTTATTTATATGAGCTTGCATATTTAAGCATTTTATTATTTATTTAGAAATTAGACAATACAGCTAGCGTTTTTAAGGCTTTCTATAGTGTAGCGTATTTTAACATTAAATAGCTAAAAATTTATATTTATTTTATCTATCTCGCCACGGTCAAAATGTAAGCTATTAAGCTTATTTGGAGTACCAGAGAGATCCAATTTGAGTCCATACGTGCGTCGATTAATGACTCGAAATATTTATTATAAGCTGATGACCTGAAAGTGTTTTAGAATATTTGCACAAATTCGGTTTCACTATCTTTACAGAAAAGCCTTATATCACTGTGGAGGTAGTCGATCGACTAATGTCAAGTTGTCGTATTTTCTAGATCGTCTTCTAGGCGCCATTCTTTTACAGCTTAGGTGGAGGTGTTTTAAGCAGAAATTCTTTTATCAATGACTTGGTATTGATGTTCAAGCAGATGGAGATTGCGATAAGGCATCGAGGATACTCTGCTCCGTTATGAGGAGCGCCTATCGCTTGCGATTCTCGATCTGTGCGGTACACTATTTCTTAACGTCTTGGAATATGGCATAATTGTCTGGAATCCGAGTAAAGCGAATAGAAAGTTGTTCAAGAGAATTTTAAAAAATCTGAGGAAAATTAAAAAAAAACGGTTGCGAGCTTTAGAGTGCCTAGGAAAGTCGCGATCGTGTTCCTTATTCTTCCCGTCGTAGCTAGGACGTCCGCGCTTGAGAACGCTCCTTGAGCACGAGCCATTTAGCTTCTAAGCGAGCTTTCCAAACACAAAGTTTTCAACAATAACTGTAAAGAACTGAAAAAAATATGTGAGATGACGCTGATCTATTTAAAATGTACACCATATCTGTTTTTTTATTTTTTTTATGTTTGTATAATGGCCATTGGTGAAACCTGTCATATCGTGATGGTCAGATTTGTAATAAAATAATAAAATTGACTAAAATTAGGTTGCTTAAATATTCTTTGTGTGTATTTTATTTTATTAAGCATATGCTTACGCACTGTTTTAATATTTTAAAAATATGAATCTCGTCTACAAAATTTAAACCAATCTCTTGAACTTGGCGCTCATGAGCAAACTTAATAATTTTGTTGCCAAAATTAATTTTCGGCGTATAAATCAATCAAAAACTTTGTCGTCGAATTTGCTTTTATACACATGTGCGTATAGTGAATTAAAAATGTTTACCATCACATAATATAACAATATAAAACGCGTTATAATAATATGTTTTTTTTTTTTTTTTTTTTTTTTAAATGTTTATTTCAAAAATAATTTAGTTTTATACAAGTTATAAATTACATGTTTCTGGCTTTTAGCCATTATCATGTTTACAAGCGAAATTACAATAGTTTAAATAAAAATAGAGGCAACAATATGCAATATTTAATAAGTAAAATTTAAGGAGAAAATACTAAAACCTTTATACAATAAGAAAAAGAAAATAAAATAAATAAAATATAAGATACATAATTAAAAATAACACTTACGAATTGGGGCTATTGAAGTCGTGGTTACAGATTTGCTATCAAAGCATTATGTGCTTAGGCATTTTATGCTTATACTTGAAATTTAGTGTGACTTTGTCATAGTTACCAATTTTTGCAATTAATTTATTATTATGTTCACGCGAGATATTTTTGTAATAATTTATCGTATTAGTAATAATGTGATTTTTAATTGTAGGTATAGAATATCGAGTGTGGAGTTTCTTTAAATTAGTATAATATGGGGTGTTATAAATTATTTTTACAGCTTTATTTTGAATTACTTGTAACTTATTAAAATTATTTTTACACGTATTACTCCACACTGGGCAAGCGTATGTTAATATCGGTCGTATTATAATAATATGTTGAAGACACACAAATGTACCGCGCAAAGCAAAGTTTCAGTGACGTACGCTTATTTAATACATTATGATTTTAATTATTATATTTTTTCACATACATAAATATTTAAATGGAGTACTTCTCGCCCTTGACATGTCGCATTTGAATTCGTCTCGGTCCTAGTAGGCCCTGTGGACTGATACGTTAGCTGTCACATTATGCTCCAAACCCTCAGGACCATCTGCCAATATCCATTTTTCGGACACAAAACAAAATAATATCCCGTGTGACCGATGGGGATACAAATTCTAAATAGAAGACGTATACCACAATTGGATTTTATATGCCGTTCGTTGCAGTGGTCGTGAACATTTTGTATTAGTAAAATATATTTAATTCCAATGTATGATAAATACACTATAAAATAAGCGTACATTTAACCAGAAAAAATAAATAAAAATAATTTTTAATATAAAAATTAATTGACTAATTATAATATAAAACTGCTTAATAATTTTTACAAAATAATCATAGTTTAATTGTATAATTCAGTAATACATCTAAAATTAGCGTGTATTATACATTTAAACATTATCGCAGTGACAGATTAAATATAATATTTGCACCTAAACTTAATATGGTTTATTTACTATCGTTTTAAGGGTATATACGTTTTTTTATCAGGAATAAAAATATAATCTGTAAAGAGCGTCCAAAACATTTTATATTACACTTTCTTGAATTTTCTTAAAACTTTCCGTAACAGCTCTGGACGTGAGCATCCGGAACAACGCACAGAGGTCCAGGAGAACCTTGGGATCACATGCATACGAAATCACCTTATCAGTTATGCATAATGCGGCGGCACCGGAAAACTTGGGGGTAAGGGATCCCCTTCTTCCTCATCTGGGACCTTCTGCTACACCCTTGTAAACTTGCCCCGAACGTTATTTTTTCTCTGCCACCCGATGTTTATCCTTCACATGCCAATTTGTCAAGTTACAAGAGGAATTACTAACGCACGATACGCGTTACTAATAGTACTACCAGTCGTCGCTTACAAATGAGCGAATATGTCACACGGGTGTGCTATGGCGAAACATCTGTGAAGATAAGCAGATGATGGCTTTTTATTTCGACACGCAATAGCAACAAAATAGATTAATCCGTTTGGTTTGTTGTATTATATATAACTATATTATTAAACATATACATATTAAAAATATAATTTATTATTATATTAATTTAATACGAAATTAAAATAATAAAAAAAGGAGAAAATATACAAGTAATTATTCATTAACACTTTACACCTCAGTTGTAGCATTATTTGCTAAAAAAATTAAGGAAAAATAAGTTACAATTTAATATAATAATAATATTTATAATGTACAATTTATGAAGTCAGGACCACTCATAATCGTGGCGTTGCCATCAATTGTAATCTAACAAAACATGTTAGAATTGAATTAAAATCTAAAAAAATCTAGGGGTCTAAAAAATCGTTTATTAAAATATAACGTTAGCTTTAAACACGATAGACGAGTGGTATAAGTTGCTGGCTTTTGACTTTTAAAAAACATAAGTACGAAACCCGTATGAACCTTATACTTTACAATTTTTTTGGTCTGGTAAATCGGAATTAGTGAACATTGATATTTTGCTATTGATTAATATTTTATTAGTGTACTAATTATTTAAGAATTACCTTTTTATTTATTATTTACTTTAAAATAACACAAATATATTTCTAAAACTGGTAATAAGCCGTTTGTTACATATGTTTTATAAATTGAATTCGTAATCGTTACGTGTCATCAAAAATCGCCCGCTCAAATTTAATATTTTACTCGATAAGGATAAAATACATTTCCACCCACTTATCATCCACATCACGTCACAATATCTATTCAAGATGCAAATAAAACACTTTCCGCGTATCTATTAGGATCCACCGGTCAGTTCGCACGTAGCACAGGTCACGTTCCATGACAGGTGGGTCCCCGGTGACCCAAAGCCCGAAGCCCCAAAGGACGCAGGTGACTGCCGTCCATTGAGTTATGGTATCGCACCGTCGGAATCTATCATCGGTTCAAATATAAAGAGATGAGGTAAAATAGAAGAGGAAGGTATGTGTATATTCTTATCGGCTATTGTTTCTTGTCGAAGAAAAGTTTGGGTCGTTTTCCGTCACTTGATTTCCCAGGGCTGTTATATTCGCGCCCGTAAAGAGCAATGCCATTTTTTGTGTCGTTGAAAACACGTAAATTATTAGCGGTATGTGCGATCGGGGCTTTGAACCTTTTTTAAGTAGGAGTAAGTGTGAAATTTTAATTTTGTTGGGTGTGAACTTAGTTTATATATATACTTGTTATATATTTAAGATTTAATAAGCGTAAACATATATTGAATTATTAATCACGATTTATGAAAAGGAGGTTAGAAAAATATAGAAATAATCTTTGAAAATCTTTTAATAGTCCAATATTCAATAGTCCATAGTCCAATACAATAAACTCATAAAAAATGGACTGTATTCAGTTTTATAGTATGCGCTTTGATTAACTTACATAGTAATTTGCTAAACCTTTGTTGACAATTGACGACACATAAAAAATATGATTATTTTAAAGTATAATATCCACGTTACATAGTATGGTGGTTAAGGGTGGTTGTGTGCGGTGGTGGCGACGATCGCCACCCCATCAGATTAGCACGTGCCATTACCTCCGCGTCGGCACCAAAAGAAAACCTTCATAGGTGTGGAGATATCATTAGAAAGCGATTTATAACAGATGCCTGTCATCCGCCATACTTCATCACCTTGGCGCCATCTAGGCGTGAAACTTTAGGAAACTTTTTTTCGTTTCACATCAACACCCCCAGCATTGTTTCTCCAACTCATCATATTCGCCGATTACCCACACCTGAGAGGCAACTTTTTTGTTGACGCTTACGTCTATGATGAGGTGTCAAGGAATGACGCTAATGCTTAGTCATCATTTTGAAATAACTGCAATTAATAATTGAAAAATGGCCCACCAATTCGCTGCAGTAAGGATTTCAACTAAATTACATAATGAAAATTTTGTCCTGAAACGGAAAGTAAGTATAAAAAAATGCCATACAGTCTCATGATATATATATATATATATATATATATATATATATATATATATATATATATATATATACATACAAGGTCTTTTATTAGAATATTTTTAAGCCTATTGTAATGAAGTACCTTCTGTGTTTTATAAAGAAAATTTGCTTACAGTTGAAAAGAAAAAGCTTACATCAAGCCATGAAGAATACTATACATGATCTAATTTTGAAGAGAATTTCTTAATTTTATAATATCTTTCATTCATATAATTTTATAATTTGTTTTAAAAAGTTGTAAATTATTAGGTACTTAACATAAATCATACCCTTTATTTATTACATTAGCTTAAAATTATAAAATAGTTATTATTATTCGTTAACTGTTTGATTAGTATTTAAAATGAAGAAGTTCTTCAATATTTTTATGAATTTGCAATTTTTATTAATTTATTATCATAAATATATTGAATTTAAATCATTAAATATTTTTTGTATAATGTTTCACAACATTATACAATGAGTCTTTGATAAACCCTACATCTGATTAACAACATTGTAAAAAATGAAAAATTAATGTCACAGCCTAGTCGCAAATCATTAAACTTATATTATATGTGGCATTGTTGTATTATTTGCAAAATTTTATTTTATGTGAGATATAGCGTATTGTAAATTTTACCAAACTATGCAACCTGATATATATATATACAATATAGGTTGTACTATATTTGGTTGCTAGATTATTCGAAAACTCTAATCAGAAACATTTTTTTTAAATTGTACTGGACAATGAAATCGACCGCATCACTTTTTTTGTGTGAGAGTTATATTATTTTAATAATAATAACTTATTTTTTTCCAAATATTTGTTATGCATGGATAATATGAACATGTGTTTAGTCATCGTCATCGTCAATGTTAAAGTTACTGAGTGGTTCGAGTGCATGTTTTTGTTGTATGATATAAAAAAACAATGACATTTCCCTAAATCTATAATATATTGTTGTTATAATATCTTTTACATCTATTGCTTGTTCCTCTAAACTACATAAATACATATATTTATATATTATGTTTGCACGTGTATGTATGTGTATAAATGTATTATATTATATTTAAATTTGATATTTGTTTTAACTAAGTTGTGTGCCGTGTGTATTTTGCGGAAAGTTCTTCAGGTTAATATTTGCGCCGAGCAATAACCCAAATTTGACTTTGAGTGTTCGGCGGAGAGCTGTTTTCAGTACAAATAGGCTTTTAATTGCGCGGGTGTAACTTTTTTGGCCCAAGCAAATATTTTTACGCGTCGAAATTAATTTTATCAAAATTTAGGGAAAATTTTCGCGTGTATGTATAATACGTGCGTGAAAGTACCAACAAGTGCAAAGAACGGGCGTAAAAGGCCGGATCAATTAACAAGTGTGTACCGAAAATTTATAATTGATAATTACAATCATATATGTATGTATATGTATGCGGGGTATTCGGAAGTAGATGTACAAAATCCAGAAAATATTTAACCTAAAATTTTTATTTTATTGTGAAAATGTTTATATCAATACAAAGTGCATATTTTTGTCTATATTTTTACTATATTAAATTTTAGTATTATTTTTCTTTAAATTATACTACTTCAAATTATTAAAACTGTTTATTTATTTTTAATGCTGTTGAAACTACAGCTAAAATCTATTATCAGAAAATTAATAAAATGCAGCAAGCACTACATTTAGTTCCCACACTGATCAACAAGAAAGGACAATTCTCTTACGACAATGCGTGCTAATCACTATGATTGCCCCCTCCTATAATTAATTTAGTTGCAATATGAAATAATGCATCTTTGATTATACTTGGAAAACATTACATAAAGTTGTTTCTTAGAGAGTTTTTTTAATTTTTTTCAGGATAAGATCTTCGATAATCATAAACACCATAACTATGAAAGTATAATGCTTATTTAGATTATTTAAATAAATATTAGCTGAGCAATAATTTTTATAGAAACCTATTTACTTCTTCATGTTTTTCGTTTCTAATAGCTAAATTTTTTTGTAAGAATTTTATATTTTTTCAACTTAAAAACTTTGAAGCATTGTTTATAAAATTCACCAATCGTTAAGCGTCTTTCAAAACTATTTATTTCAACAATTTTTATGTAAATTTAACTATTTTCCCCATAATACAATATTACATTTTAACTATTAATAGAATTATTTCTACAAAAATAAACAAGTTTATGATATTTTTTTGCAGTTTCTCTTCTCATACAAAAAAAATACTTAAAGCTTGGTAAACTATGTTACTTACATAACGCAGACTCCTAAAGAAACCAATGCTGTTTTATTTTCGAGAGTTTCTTGAAAAAAAATTTTACTACACTGATTTTTACATTGTAATGCCTTAAATGCACCTTTTTATACTTTTAAAATTTATTTTTATGTACATAGGCCTATACATTCGTAAAAAAAGAACTACACTTTATAAACAATCATAAAAAAACATAAATGAGTCCATAAATTTTATCAAAAATTAATCGATAATATTTTTTAAATAAAATATTTAAACTGCTAATAAAAATCAACTTTCAATTCACATTCATAAAAAATTATCTTATTTTGAGTAATTAAATCATGATATGCATGTACGAATAATTTCATATGAATTTTGAATCCGTGACGTCATCGTAACAACTTTTCGGTGACGTCACAGATTCAAAATTGCTCCTACATGAGATGACAAGTGGGCAAAGGCGAATATGGTGAATGTGCAAAAGTTTTGCTCATCAGTCTTGTGGTCCATGAACGAAGTCAACAGCAGCTGAATGTAACGAGAAACATCAATCAAGATTATACATATGTATAAATTATATTAAAATGATGCAACATTATTTTTTGTATCTACCAAAGTTATATTATATATAGATAAGAAAACAATTCAAATTGATATTATATAAAACAAAATCGAACATATCCACGATAAATAGAAATTTAAAGGGAATACTATAAATTGTCTTTAAAAACATTAATAATAAAAAGAGTCCTGGAATTGTTAGATTGGATAACACGTTGATTAAGCACTTAACTGGAATTTAAATTTATTATTCAACATACATATTTAACGTACATATGTTTGTAAAAATTATTTATAATATGGATACCAGACAAAAATGTCACTGTTAGTCATAGTCCTATTTGTTACAAATCTCTTATATTTTATCGGTTAGCATACACCTTTTGGAGGACATTTAAATATTAATATATTTTAAATCTTGATACAATGGAGGGCTTTGTTTTAAACAACCATTTTTTTGCAAAATTAAATCTTGTACGAATATCACAAAAAAAACGATGCAACTGCAGTGATATACATTTAGAATGTTTACGGTAGTGGGATAAGTGTTCGACAGTGCCATATGTGGTTTAAGAAATTTTAAAGTGAAAGTTCAAAAAAATAACAAAGAAGTTAAAACGATGACATTTCTGATGAAAAATCTGATTAAATCTATTGAGAAGATTTCTGAAAAATACAGATACTCCTGGTCGAGCATACAGGAACATTTAAAAATCGTCAAAATTCATAAACAGGGTGTATGGATACCTCATAATTAAAAGAGAAGTCTGATATTTTTAATCAATTTAGATAAATAAAATTTTATTTGTATCTCTGGTAAATATAAAAAGTAATGTGATCTGATATAATGTTACGAGACACGCACCTCCATATAAAAAACACTTATTACAGTTATGCGCCCTAGTATTGTGAAGAGATTTACCATGCATGTCTCGAACGCTGTACCTCCGACCTAAAAAATTGTGATCGGCAATAAAAAATGTGAAATAATTGGTAATATCACCGTTTGATGTCTCTTCCTTTGGTATGGGGGATATCACTGATCCGGATAATGGATCAGAAATCGCGACTGTGCCATCGGCAGGTGGGGGAGCAAACTGGCGCCAAGGGGGTTGAAGACACCCCCGCGAAGACACAGAGTTATCATCGGTTGTGGAATTCAGATGGGGTTTGAGTAGCATCGGATAATTGGAACGATTTCCGATGCGCTCGTTCTCCGATTGAATCACCGGATCAGATATTCCTTACATCGGTGCTACTTTGACTTTTTCGTGTAGTGGATCAATATCTTGTATAACCCTACATGTTTTTTTATTGAAGTTTGACGAAGTTCGACTCTGTCGATATATACTCGTACGTTTTTCACATTCTGGACATTTTTTGTGTAATATATACTAGAGAATGAACAAGCCTTTAAAAATAAACTATGAGTAGAATCTACAAACGTATAATGTTTAAAAAAATATATTCAAGATTTAAATTAATCTAAGAGTCGCTTCAAAACAATTTTGGCTAGGATGTGAATGACGTTATTGTACATGGCTTGAAATACCTTTTTAATATAACCATGGCACAAAATATAATTAATATTTCATCTTTTAACTTAGTCAAATTTTATAATGCTCAGCATTATAGTTGGGTTAAATTAATCAGTACATTCGAAAATTTTAGTTAAACAAGACATAATATATAACACATATACCTATATCTAATTTATTTTCAAAATATATCAGACAGAATAAAATACTAATATTCATGCATTATTGAAATCCTTTGAGATTGACAGGACGATTTTCAAAGGTTAACTCGCGCCGATTGCACACGTCAAACTTTAACTCGCGGAGGTATCTAACGCGAGATATCTACATACGTACGTAAAATACATATGTATGGTGGTAGTCAGGGTAAACTCGGGATACGAAATTAGATAAATTTAAAGTTAAACCGCCCCACCCCCCCGCCACGTCCGGATGAAACCCAGAGGTATCCCCCTTCCACGATTCCAACCCCACTGACATGTAACACACGGAAAACAAGACGGTAAACATCATCGTATCTTATTAGCAGCAAATACCTGCGTTGTGTTTGTGACGGGTGTACTATGTGATTTGTCTGATAATGTGCAATTTCGATATTGATAAGTCAATATGATTATGATTAATATGTCCTATTTTGACTTGAAATTTATTGATGTTTAAAAGCTAACATAACTGATAATATGGTATCAATATGTTAACCTTATAAATATATTTAATATAGTTAAAAATACGGTAAATAGTGGATTTTATTTGTTAACGTTAATGCTAATTTAACAATTGACAACTGCTTAATATAAATATTTTTAAGTAGATTCTAACTACAGATTAACGAAAGTGCTAGAACAAGTTTGTTCGTAGTGCTGTTTATATAATATACTAATATATTAACAATAGTTAAGGGGTTTATAAAATATTCACATATTATAAAGATATGCTAAGTAAGACTAAAGAAGTTGCTAATGTCACACAAGGACGATGGATGATTTTTTCATACTATAGTTTGGTTAAAAATAATTTGTCGTAAATGGTTATTTTCATTAAACCAGTATTGGTATTTCAGTACCGATAAATTAGTTTTAATACTGATATAACCTGTTTGTTAGTAAATTAGGATTATAAACGATGTTGTTAAATATATTTAAATTAATATAAATGATCACACAATAAGAATCATTCTAATATTATTATTGAATAATATTCGCCCAACCCGTTCGGTCACCCCCTCTCTCAGGTCCGTCCGCGTGGGACCGTGGAAGTTTGCGAGTAGGCGCAGTAAAATGGGTTCAATCATTTTTGAAATTACAAAATTAATTCGTAGATGTAATTAAACGCTGCCCTTCATCGGCATTGACGGGCCAACCCTTCACAGGCTGAGTCGCCCCGGGCGCCCCGGGGGTTCACCCAGCCCTTATTTAATATGCGATTATGAACGGACTCGACTTTTTTTACAATTTTTTTTAAATAAAAATAAATTTAAATAAATAAATATTCTTATACTAGTCAATGCTACAGTCTATTCGTGTTGTAGTTATTATTATTTTATTTTTATCGCTGAGACTCGCTCTCGTCGGAGTTTGGAACTCGTTTGGAAATTGTAGCGTTGTCAAACGCAGGCCCTCCAAGCTCGCTTCAAAGGTTCGCTTCATATTGGATCCGGCAAATCCTGAAAACTTAATTTGAATTAAACTCACTAAAGAGCGTTAGCTCAAATGCCATTCGCTCACAGCGAAAATGTCTTTATTGGATTGATATTATTATCTTTAGTGAAAAAATATAAACATGTACGTATTTTAGGATTTTTAATTTACATCTCGAGTACTGAAAAGTTATAATAATGGCAATAAAACAATATTTATTTGAGGAACAAACATATTTAAATATTAGTATTTTAAAAAAAAAATTATTTTCATGAGTTTAAAAATAATTTTTAATACTATTCACATCAGTTTCATTTTATTTGTTTATATAAAATAAGCATAATACTAATGTCATCAAAATATATTTAGAAGTCAGTCTTGCTGCTCTTATGAGAAATGCTATAAAAACAAATACAAAAAAGCACCTTTTTTTTAACTTGTTTTTCCCAACACTTTTCTTTTAGGAGCATTTGGGATTAGGGATTTTAATACCGGTAATTCCGGTATTGGGGCAAAAATTAGCCTCCTGTACTATCGTTATTACAGAATCAAATATCTATTTTTTTGAGTATATTCATACGTTTTATTTGTTAAAAACGATATCTCTATGGTTAAAAACTACAAAAACGACGATGCTCATATTGTTTGAAAGCAAAAACGTAGCGCAAAAAAGTAGTTTTATCATGGTAGGATATCAATGTAGAATAATAAATTCTCTTTTATTTCAAGAGGGCTAAAATATCAGTCTAACCTACCTATGCCAAAAATCCCACCGTCCGATATTTCAGCGCAAAATTAAATTAAATATTCGATAGTTGTTTTTTTGTATATGCGCGACGTGTCAACATAAAAGATATTTGTTTATCTCAGACAAATCTAACGGTGTTTAACAGTTTCAAATAATTTTGATTTGTAACAATAAAATACCCGCGTCTTTTTTTATAATAGGGATGGCTGGCGAAGTAAAAATAAAAGCAGGTATTGTACACACGAAATTTTTTCTGCTATTTGTACATCTCTATTCAGACATATTTTTACCCAAATAGTCTATAAAATATGCTTAACTAAATATTGGTATTTAAAATTAGCAATATGAGAGTCTCAATAATTTTATTTAAATGAAAAATGCATTTGAAAAATATTGCATGTTCTTTTTAAAAAATCCTTTTTATTGGGAAATATTATAATGATATTTTTTTGTCACTAACTAAATAAAGGCTGTAATAAATAATGTATTTAAAATTATTTATATTAAAAATGTGTTGGCAATTGTTTTTTAAATCAAATTTGATTTATATTTTGATTTTTCAAGTAAATAAATATAAATATTTTTTTTTATTCTTATTGTAACAATTAAATATTCGTGCTTTTTATTACATTACATC
The DNA here is from genome assembly GCF_051122295.1 of Plectrocnemia conspersa. Classification (NCBI taxonomy): domain Eukaryota; kingdom Metazoa; phylum Arthropoda; class Insecta; order Trichoptera; family Polycentropodidae; genus Plectrocnemia; species Plectrocnemia conspersa. The sequence goes on from NW_028277172.1 coordinate 14,635,507, forward strand.
ATCATCAGTACACAGAAAAAGTTTAAAAATTTTTAAAACACAAACATATGTGTAACATAATTTATTTAAAAATTGAAATCAATGATATTTTTAAAAAAAAATCGCATATGTTAGGCCAAATTGTCTGGGAATAAAAGGGTTATGGAGTATATACGTTTTTTTAAATTTTATAATAATAACATTAACATATAATTAATGTTAGTCAAACATAATTAATGTTACTTTTAACATGAGTAAAAATAGATAATTATACGAGAGATAAGTCAAAAATAAATATTATTGTTATATTCTAAAATTAGCATTAAATTTACAATAATTACAATACATAAATCACATCACAATCATCAATCATATAAATATGTTTTTTTTAAATATGTCGCATTTGGAACAAGCAGATTTACAATTTTCTACGCACTCTTTTCTCATAAGGTTCTTTTAAATAATCGTAACTGTTTTTTTTTGTGTATTGTAATAATACCATTATGTTGTAACCTGTTGAGTCGCAATGTAATTAAAATAACCCTAATTTAAATAATTTAATATTGCGTCAGAGCTAGCCCATTTAAAAGTTTTTCAAACTGTAATATTTTAATTAAATTATTAATTAGTCAACATCTTAATATTTGTTTAAGAATATAAAATTATTGTAGTTACTGCTAGTGTAGATACTAATATATTTAAAACTATTTTAGTAACTATATTAAGAAACATAGTGCATGAATAACTTAAAATAGCTTTGATAAAAGTATTAACTTTCAATTAGTAATTAAGCAAAGTGTTATACATAATATCTATATGTAATGGTCAACACAATTGGAATTACATAACTATTAAGTGTTTACTTTTTCGATTGTCTAACAGTTTCAATGTTATCACAACTTTAGCACATCGAATTATATTCACGCTAATTACGTCTGATTAGTACAATACAACTTCAGTTTCAATTAATTCAGATCTAAGATTTCTTAGCAACGTCAAAGGGCTACTACCTGTCCATTCAAATACGTTCACCTTTACGGTCCTGCACAAATCTGCACACACCCTTAAAGGGTTGAAGCACCGCCAAAAGCAAAAACGGAATCACTCACGCAAAAACACTTAGGCATTCACCGGGCGACCCTTCATAACCAACTTCCCATTAAGACAAACTGCCAACAGGGCAAGAAAGCTTCGGGCTGACCCTTCCACTGGACCTGCGAGCCTCTAATTAATGAATGAACCTACAAGGTAAACACGAGCTGAAAATATATCCTCCAGATCTCACCACCGCTGGTCTTACGCAGCTTTGAAAGTTTCCACAAGGCTAAAACTCCTCTCCCTTCCTCGCGAACAAACGCTTATAATTATTCTTAATTGCCTTGTAATTCCGGGTAGATTTATGATTTTCTTTAAGGCACAACAGGACACGCCGGTGCATTTTAAAGAATGTCGGTAATTTATGGGCGTGTGAATGAGAAACGGCATCGCCTCCTTTCTTTGGGTATTGTAATCATAATACAAAACCCATAGGGAAAACACGCGAGGGTACAGCATCTTGGTACAGTTGCACCATAATAAAATGTTAAGAAAATAACGTGGTTTATCTATAACACTTATCATTAAAACTACACCTGAACCTTTTTTGTGTATTATAGAAATATTTAAAAATAATAGATAATATAAATATAGCGTATATATTTCAGTTTTTAATAATTCACATATTATGTTACTAAAAATAAATATTAGAAAACACTAGTGTTGTAGTTACTAATAATTCAAAGAGTTACGAATCATATTCATAATAACTTTAGAAACTCCAGATTTATTTTAATGGACCCCAATAAACTTTATTCACATTATTTAATTAATAGGTTCTTGATTAATTAGGTATTTTAGTATTAAAAAAGATCATAGAAACAACTATTTGAGACGCAGATTATAGACAATAACAATCTGTTTTTACTAACAGTGTCTAGAATAGAAAGAGAAAAAGCATCTTCTTTATTTTGACCAGCGTATATAAATTTGTACATAACATTCATTAGACTCTTCTATCAAGACCTATAATCAAGAAATCACTTTAGAAACTACAGTAGATACTTCTGACTTAGGACACACAAGAGTGCACGCGAACTAAGTAGAGCTATGTCAAACATCGACTAAGAAAGCAGCCGCTTCTCCCTTTACGTCAATCCTGGTCCAACTACGTAGATCAAAATCCAAAATAAGCACATTGGCAAGTTATATAAAATCAGTCAATGAAACAAATGTAAAGAAATAATCAAAACAGAACTTATGCTCTTTTTATTTCGTCGCCTGTACTTACATCGGTAGCCAATATAAACGTTACGTATAAAGGCATATAAAAGGGTTGCAACCCCTTCGGATGAGCGGACCATGTGGAGAGCAACGAAGGGCCGATGCAATAAGACAATGCTCCCACCCCATCTTACGACACCAAGGCACCCTCCTTAGGGATGTATTTTTAGGCAAAGACAGCCCCCATGTGGACAGTTAAGGTATACTACCAATTATGAATTCACGTGCGCAAACATTGCATGATTTATACATAGAATAATCATAATAATAATATTCCATGTTTGCTTGGAGGTGTCAAAGGGAATTAACGACACATTACCAGAAGAATAATGTGACAATGTATGTATCAAATTATGTATACATTACAAAAATATAAATTATAATAATAATTTATATATGCTCCTTAACATAGGATATATAAACAATATGTACGTGTTTTATGACATAAGCATTTTTACGATAACTCAGTGAATCATATCTTGTGCTTTTAAGATTTATATAATATATGTATTATACATATATTAATTTGAACTAAATCGTCAATAGATCTAGTAAAGCAACTAATAGGTAGATATATAAACTTAAGATAGTTATCTTCGTGTTTTAATAAATTTTGCAGGATTTAACTTGATGTCAAATAGTACATATTGTTTTTATGTTAGTGTAACTGTGTCCTGAAATCCATTTTCAGAAAATCCGACATTAATCACTGTATTACTCGGGTCTCCCTGTAATCGCACAATTGAAACTGGGAATATAAGGAGTCTTGTGTGCCCTTCTTACCCTTACCATAGGAGTGCCACTAATCTATAGCCTGTTATTTCATTCGGGTCCTAGCCTTGTAATATCGACAATGAGCCGCCCTGGGCGTCTAAAGACAGAAGGCGCCCTTCGAAAGGATTCCGGTGATCTATGAACGTTAAAGTAACGCGTTTCCATATTATGAATCTTCTTCTCTTTCTAAGTGTGAGTAATTAATACAAACATATACATTAGGAACAAGTCAAATAAATAAAAAAAAAATGGGTAAATTAATTTTGAAAAGATTAAATTCACCAGTGAAAATCTGTATAAAGGCCAAATAACTCGGCAGCATTGTCATGACGTAACAAGTGTCAGGGCAGGCAACACTTTTTATGTATATAAGGCCGAAAAGCTAAACCGCAGTTCATCGTGAGTTTTTAAAAATAGTGGGAGAAATCACAAAATAAGACAATATACTTGAATAATAATTTACTTAAAATATTGTATTTTTAATATTATATATACTACTATAATAATATATGTTTAAGAAATGTAAGACGTCTACTTTTATTATTCTAACAGCTTGCGGCCTAGAATTGTATTCTTTATAATAATTTGTATGTTGTATTGCTCATTTTATAAATAACAAAATCGATCTAAAATATTTTAACCCTAAATTTTTACCTCACGAACTAAATCTACAATTAACATATTTAAGCATAGTTAATATATTAGCATTAGTATAGTTTTTGCTTATAGCCCAATGAAATACCTTTTTTTACAGCAGTAAGACCGAATTTATATGTTAGGTAACAGTTGTATACCTAAACAATAAATATAGCGACAATATTATTGCTAGCGATAATATCAGTTAAGTAAAAATTTAATAAAATTCCACAAAATTGGTAAACCACAAAGCAAATATTCCAAGCTATAAAAAACGTGACAACAATCAAATGCACGTGTCTGCATCGTGACGATCGCCAACACGAGAAGAAATCATACAAGGAATAAACTTCCGAAAACAATAAATTCATGTTCCATTATTATTACAATACGCAATACATTTAACGAGAGAGGGACCGTTTACCATTAAACGAATTGAATACACTTGGTGTGTAGTGGTAGTCAACCCTTCCGAGGAGTATTGCTTCGCACATGGCATAGGATAACCTTATCTATGGGGGCACTAAGCCGCGACGCTTATGCCAACCCCTAAGATTGCACCCATCGTCTTATGGGGTGCCTTTTGATCTTCAACCGTCCCTTATATGTGTATATGTAGAAGCCAAGACGGTGTCCGTTCATGCGTTTAAGTTCTCATCTGAAAGTTTTCAATTTCGAAAGCAGACCCGCATGGTTCATATCTATGCCATTTTTGTCTAATTCTTATGGTGTAATGCAGTTTGTGCACGCGAAAGGGTTCGCGCAAATCTCAGTCAAAGGGTTCTCGAGCGGCGTCTTTCTCGTTCGAGACGTAGCTTGGTAATTGAATTTCGGTCAAGTATCTCTGGTACGACTTGAATGACTTTGATCCGGGACTTGAATTATGCTAATTATCCTAGTAAGATCTGCAAAGGGTCTGGATGGAGTATTTTGTAAATAATCGCGTTTTGTGGATGTAATCAGTATATTTAAGAGCTTAATGCTGTTTCTAAAACTTGAGCTGTTTTATATTTATTTTATATTTTATTGTGTAAAAATATACATTAGCAATAAATATATATGATTTTTTAAATAATAAATAGTAGTTCGAGCCACCCTATAGTAGCCATTTCTCTATCGCACTGTTATACATACTTACATATTTTACATATGTAGTTATATTATTTGAGCCATAGTTACAACCTTTGCCGATTTTATCTACTCATTTTACAGATCTAATAGTGGGTTTTAAAATCAAAAGTATTTTTCAACGTTTAGAATGTCTTTCAATATGTATAAACAAGATTTTTCGATACTACATATATCACTGTTCTGTTCGTAGAATCATAAATACATTCAAATACATATGTAAACAATCATTACAATAAAAAAATATTGTTTTCTTTTAGATACTATACAAGTAAATATGTATAAAAAATATTGGGGTATATATATGTAGTTGCTGCGTTAAATGTGTTAATGTATTTTTATTAAACTCAAGGACAGATACGCAAAGATATATTATACTAATTATTTTAAAATCTGATCTCCTGGACACAATAGATACTATAAGATAATAGGGTACATATTAGTCATCAACTTATATCAAAAACTTAAAAGGTATATGTAAACCATTAAAAAATAGCATTAAGATATATTGACAAGAAACATTTATTAAAAAAAATCTTTTCCCATCTATCTTCATATAATAAGTACTTACTTGATCAAAAATCATCATCAGATGTGTTTTAAAGAGTCCGCCATAACTTTTGCGCCATTCGATCTGGTAATGGTATTTACCAGTGAACAACACGCATCGAGTATTTCTAAGGCCCAAAACACATTACGCAAGTATTGAATTTAATTTCCGCACTCGTTCCCCGTATGATATACGCACGTTTCTAAAAGGTTACATCCATTATTTACATCCGCCGCTAAGACGAGGAGAGAGTGAGGCAAACAACGTTTAAATTTCGTTTCGTTTGCCCACCCACCTCCGCCGACTGATATCACATCATCGGTGCGTACTTTTGCCCTTAAAAGAGGTTATGATTAGGGTGGAGGTTGGGGGAGGGATGGCAACACTTTATGTTTTTGGCGGTTGTCGAACTTACGGCGGATGTTGGCGGAACGAGTTGGCCCCGTTTCAATACTTGCGATCGTATCGGAGATGGGTATTTAATCGAAAGAGGTATAAGGCCTGTGAGGCGACAGGGAAGGGAGAATTCAATTTAAAAATGTTTCACAAATTATAAGTACTACAAAATCAGCAATACGTTTTTATCTTGTTTTGACACTGTTATTTATAAAAAATCCAACTAAGGGAACAATAAATAATTATTAATATTTACGTTTATATGATATGCAGGCACTTGCACAGTTGCAGCCGCTTAATATTATTTTAAACCTCTATAGATAACCATCGTATTACTATTGATAATTAATAAATATTATTTTATGAACCACTTCAGGCCAAGAACATCATTATGAAATAAGTAAAAACATTGAATTTTCTGAAATTATTTTTTTATAAAACTATTAGCACGTAGAAAATATAAAATTTAGCTCTTTCAAGAGGCTTCAAAGATAAAGAAGGTATAATTAAATGGTATACAATTTTTTTATGTTAATTAAAGAAAATTAATTCTCGTTTTTATTTAGGTAAGTGATATTTTGTTTTAGTGAAATCTTGATTTTTCAAACAATTTTGGTTGTTTCTTCGTAATCAAATGTTGCAGGGTTCAAACGTGATGCAACTAGCAACCCTTATTAAAGGCGTCTTGAGACGTCGCGGTCACACGTGACCACCTGGCGGCTCTTCACGTGATCATATTACTAACGCCGCAATTATTCTACAAAGGAGTCTACCATCTTGAATTTAGAAGTGGTAAACACATGTTATTTAAATACTAGCATAATGCATGTACATATATGATATTGTATTATAATATTATGGTGGTAAATGTTATTTCTTAGCAATGATTGAAAGAATAAATTTTTAGGAAATTTTCGGTGAAAATTAAAATTAGTACTAAATAATAAATAAAAAAATTGTATGCTTGTATTTATGTATTTAAATAAAGAGCATTGTGACAAATATTTCTCGAGAAAAAGGTCAAATCAATAATGTTTTATAACCGCTGCATTTTTTTAATACTGCTGCATAAGATATTCATATTAGAATTAGGAAGTATTTGAATAGCCAAAAATTTGTTAATGATTTCCTTAACTACCTAATCGGCCTTATCCTTTTTTGGTAGTCAAACAGGAAGAAACCGCTTTGCGTGGAAATCGTCAAATTGCTAAAATGTATGGGAACTTTTCATAGCGTCCATTAAAATAATATAAAAAATACATTATATGGTATTTTTTGACACTAAAAGGCGGTTGATAAAAACTTATCACCATAGATAATCTAAATCAATTTGTATAGAGAAAAAGGTTAACAACAGAGCAAATGTACACATTTTCAAATCATTATTATAAACAATAAAATTTGTTAATAGTGGAACGGACGGGACAAAAACCACGTTGCCAAAAGCAATATTTTTTGAATAATTTTCAGCAGCTAAAAACATTGCAACTAGTTTATTGTTCTTACACAATTCGTTATATTTTTTATACAGAACGATGACTTTTGTATACTTTAAAGATCATGAATTAATGACGTCTTAAGAATTAAATCCAAAATATGCTTTAAAGGAGCAGCGAGACTGATTTCGCAACCCTGCAAAATTAAATCAAGAATCAAATCAGGCCTAGAAGAACGTCCTGTTTTTAAACTAAGCTAATTAAATTAGTACTTGAAGAGCAGTTATTAGAATCCCTGATGAATTTTTGATAAATAAGTGAGCTTACATCGTTAAGGTAATTATTGCTCGGAACGATGCTCCGTTGGGCTAAACCAAAATTGTGAAAGATCAGTGGCAGAAAAGTAAATATCGAAAATTATGTTATGACATATATTAATCAACTACTAGTTAGTTAACATTATAAGTTGCTTCACAAACAAAAAATAAGTTAAAACGATTATTTGACGTAACAGTCATAATTAAAATTAATTAATTTTAATTATCTAAATAGCTTAGAACGACCAGGTCTTACATACACATACACTTCGCTTCGTTATCTAACTTTTCCACCGATAACCGTTCGCTTTGCCTGTTTTGTCACGATTGCTACCCGCCCGCCGATGACTACCCCTGGCCGCGTTGTGTGCCCCAAGACGGTGCGGTTTGTTGCAAGTTTGTGCGGTGGCGACGGGTCAAAGTGCCCCTCGCCAAGAAGGTGGGCGGCTGCGGTCTGCTTGAAACTTGGGATGCAGCCCGTGGGCGGCCGACAGAAGAACCGGCCCTGTGCATAATTAACTAAACACCCCAATAACGATTACGAGTTGCTGTAAACATGTATGTGTTTGTGTCTGCAATTATTCTGAGAGATCAATCGTGTGGAATGTGCCTTAATAATGGATTATACAATATGTTTAAGATCAGTGGCTACAAAACTATTTTGTCCCTGAATAAACTTTTTTTATCAGTAAATAAACTTTTGTAAATGACGGAATAGCAAGGCGGTAAAAATTTTAATCGTCGATTGCTTACGATTGATTTACGTAGAAAGATGATATAATCTAAGATTTGAATATCATAGATCGTACAGGTTTAGTGGTAATATCAGAAGTGTCTCTATCTATAGCCCTGAATTGTTACATATTCAACCAGTATCTTGTACATGTTCAATTTAATAATTATATAATATTAAATATAATAAGCAATACGTAAATCTGTGAAAGCAAACCGCAGCCGGCATCTTGGCTTATTATTAATTCCCCTTAGACGTGTCCCCAATGTCCAAGACGTGTACGGAGAGCGAAACAAAAATGAGGTTGGCTTCTCTCTGGGGGTGGTTTGCACCCCCACCGTGGAACCAGACGACCCAAGTTTGCCATTAAATACCCAACATTCTAAAATTATTTCGATATGAACCTAGTAAGACGTACGGGCGCCCGCATCTCGGTGTGTCTTAATAATTCAATTATACAACTTAGACAAATACACGCATGATACTGTACCCTTTTGGTGCCGGTTCTAAATATAAGGCAGATCGTGCGCTATTATTTGTAATTGACATTGGCAAAAAATCTGCATTAGTTTTGTGTGCAAATTAAATATCATCTAATATGTTGACATTTCTAAATTTAAAGAGTACATATGGCGACATAGCACGACGTCTAAACAGAAATTTTCACTTCTCTATATCAGTATGTAAGAAAATTGTGCAGTTAAAAGCAGTATTTTAAATGTGCAATTTTTTCGCAAGAATACGACATTGTCGCACTGTTGAAGACTTGGCTGAACAATTTTATTGTGAACGGTAAACTGTTTGATACTTTCTCGAGGAGGTTTTATATTGTTGAAGTTATATTTTTTAGGCTGAACGCATTACGTTCTTCGAAACTATGGGTAAAAATATCTGAGCAGCGGTTTGCTATTTATATGATTACATCCAGAGATAATAAACATGTTTTTTAAATAATATTATAATTGTAATTTCATCAAAGGTAGTTCGTAAAAATACAATCATCATTGGTGATTTTAATCTACTGCAAGTGACTAATATTACTCGGTACTTAGTCGATTATGTGTCATTGTTGATGAATTCAAAACCAATTAACTATGTTATTAAAGCAAGTGGATTGATATTAAATCAAGTGTACACAAATCTGACAGAAAGGATTAAGAGACACGTGCTTTTGTTATTTAGGACGCATACGATCGCGAGATTATATTTATCTGTTTTTTTTTTAATATTACACATAGAGAGATAGCTATGTAGATAGTAGAATATAAGAAAAATAAAAACACTAGCCATGGTTGTTTTTTTATTTTACATAAGTTTGATGTGTTTTTAAGTTTTGATTGAAGGGTTGTCCATAAATGCAGGGATCTATATAAAGCACCAGTTTTTTTATGCTTCGAACTATGCTTTGTTCTTTAGCATATCTATACAGTAAAACAGAAAATACATTTCTGTTTCTTACAAGAACTTCTCTCAAACGGTGAACAATAGCGACGTAGCATTTGCACATGCCATTCTGGCTGCCATTTCTAGGACAACCGTGCTATTTTTAACTTATAAATGAATTTAAAGTTAAAAGTTAACCTAAACAGCAACGTGCTTGTGACTAAATTAATGCTACTGCAATACGTGAAGACAAGAGATTGCAGTAGCAATAGTAGTAATAGTAAAATAGATAAAATTGATTTTGAATCTATCCCAGGCAAAGCCTAGTAATAAAACTAGTTGATAAAAGAGTTATATTTAAAACGGTTAACTATAAAATTAAAAAAATGATTAGGAAGAGCAAAAGTGATGAATAATTCGAGGCTCGCGCCAACTATTTAGTTAACATTGAGCTTAACATAGAGAACTATCTGCAAAATTTTTAGACCATCGTCAATTCAACGCGAATAACAAAACACAGATTAAATATAATGAATATAAACAAGTGCGATTATTAAGATGACGAGAAAGCGAATGCTACTTTTAAATATTTTTAAATAGTTATAAACAACTTTGACGAGCTTAAATTCAGAAGACAACGACTTGAAAAAATAGGCACTGCTTATCGATTAAAAGTTTAACAATTTCTGACCTTCAGTATTGTTTTAAGAAATTAAAAACAAAAATATCGGCAAGCCTTGATTTCTAACCTAGTATGCTTAACAGATAATAATCATATAAATGACGTATTGGGAAAGTAAAATGCGTTCCTTATAACAAAGTCGAAATATATCTTGAAATATTTATCGCAGACGTCGTTTACGTGTATAAAAAATCTTCATCTGTAAAAATGGAAGATTTTTTAACCAAAATTTTTCTATCGAAATCATAGGAATAATCTGATGGCGAACAAGATAGAAAAATGACGCAGTGTGGCACTTTCCAACGCTAAAGAGCAGACGATATTTCAGATTATAAATATTTATTAGCTAAAATAAAATATCAAATCTTTTCCAACTCTCTCAAAGCCCAGGCTCCCTAAATTCGAAACGCAATTATTCATCGTGCATGGATTACACAAATATTCCATCTCCGAAACGTGTGTCCCCAAAACCATTCGCGGACTATCTGCGACCCACTTTATGCAGCACACATCCGCAAAGTCCCGCACAAGAAACCGATAGTTAGTATCCGCCGCGAATCTATCAACGCCATTCAAAGGCACATTAGCGAAAGAGAGCTCATCTGGAATTCCGGACAGACTCCGGGCCCGAGACATATTGAAGACGACGGGCTGCGTCTTCCGCCCAGCGTGCCAGCCACCCCACCACCACCACCGCCACCACGAGTCCGGAAACTTTGGCTCAAGAAGTGCGCTCTGGGGGACTTTCAATGCGATATCAATATTTTGTAACGGAATTTGCTGGTTAATGCTGCTTTGATCTTTTTAATATCAACATAACTATTTATATTTTATTTAGTAGCTTTAGTAAACACTACTATTAGTGATAGTTGATATTATACTGATGCTTACATTGGAGACAGATCGTATTAAGTAGGTGTCACTCTTATGCCTATTCAACGACTTTTATCGAGTTTTCAAAACCCTTTATACCCACTTTAGTTTAGGTCTATTAACTATTAGATATAAATATACCATTTAATATTAATTAATTAAAGAGCTTTCTGTGCTGTTTTTTTTAATAGACCACATTTAATTTATTAAACTTTGTAAAAAAAAATTAAGCCCACAATTTATGTATCAAAAGCTTATACTTATACTATGTTTTTTATTCATTGCACTAAAAGTATGGCAAAAAATAATTTTGTTTCTATATAAAATAAATATATATTTGTATCATACATACATATATGTATATGTATCATACAAACGTATATATTAAATAATTAAATTGTGTATTTATTGTAGATCTATTTTATATATAAATATACAGTCTGTTTTTATAAACTACAACACTATTTTAATTCATAACTATTAATGATATAAATAAAAGTTTACAAATTAAAATATATAATAAAAAATTAATATATATTCAAAACTTTCAGATAATCTTTTATGTCCTTTCTATTGATTGATTAACGAATACGATACTATTGGAAGTTGATAATATAATTAGCAAATTCTTAAATTCAGGTTATAAGATAAGCAACTAGAACTACCTATGTGTTTTAAATATGGCTTACTAAAGTAATAGGCTTATTCATCAACCATGCTTGATGCTCCACATAACTTGCAGTTAATCATATCCATGGACTCTTAGGATGATCTTTCTTCGAAATTCGGATACAGAATATTAATATTTATTTATAATAAAATAGATTAGGGATTTTAACTATATTTTGATAAAATAATACAAATGTGCATACACTCCAGCATACCAATCTAATAATTTTATAATACAAACATTATTTGATAAGAATTTTGAATATAATACAAACATTATTTGATAAGAATTCTTCTAAGCTAATTTTAGAAAAATCTAGAAAAAATTAACCTAAAAGAAAATTTTAAAACAAAACATCTAATTACGTGTAGCTGTAAATTATTAACTAAAACTAATCTTAACTTTAAACACAAATTATCTTTAGTGATAAATTGTATATATAAAGAATCATTTAATTTTTTTTTTAATTAAATATTTTTTAATCATCAACGTGAGGTATTTTAAAGAATCTCTTTTTAATTCTATTTATTTCATTGTTACAATAATAAGAATATATGAAAATACATTAAATTAAAAGTGAAAGTTGCTGCTTCACAATCATTTTCTAGTTTACAATAAAAATTTAAGAGTTAAAATAATGCTGATAGTAATAGTAACATAAAATAATTTATAAAAAATCATAAAAATTTATTAAAATTATTATGTATTATAGTTATTTACTTAACCAAAGACCAAAGGCTAACAAAAATAAATATTTGTTTTTAAAGCAAGATGTGTTATTGTACTTAAATACTAATTGGTGTAATAAAATCCTAAACAACCACGGTTTTGTAATTAATACTTAATTTACTAGCTGATTCTAATAAAATATTTTTTTACTATTTTCTAACCTAATTATTGGTAGCTAAAAATTTTTTTATTATGTTCTAAATTTTTCTATTTAAATTTTATCTTAAATCTACATTCGCACTGAAACATCTCGTTAAACACAGTATAAATTTAATAATACAAAACGTCCATCCGTTTAATGATACTTCGAGTAAATGGAATTCAGACGATTATATTACACATTTGATTTATGAGGCTAAGTTTCTAGACGTTTGCTCATGGTTAAAGTGATTTCTCTTGAGAAAGTCTACGTGGTTACGTCTCGTCAAAATTATTTTGATATTATATGTACATTTTTAAAATTAAAATAATTAAATATTTTTTTCTAAGCTATTTTAAATGCATCTTACCAAGAAGATCATATCAATATCTTGATCTAGGTGTTAATATATAAAGTTGTAAATGTATCTAGTAGTCCGTTATATGTGATACGTAACATTTTAAGATAACATCTCATCTCAAAAAAATCTAAAATGTCATTTATTTTGTTTTTATAGTAAATTATTTTATTTTATACTATGCGAAGTAATGGAGCTTTCGCTAAATTTATTTATTTAAATACAAATTAGAGCTACAGTGCTTGGATCTTTGCTAAAAATCTTTGTTTCAAAATTGAATTGTTAAACATTATAATCAGTTTATATTCATTGCCTAACTATTCGATGATAATAATGCTACAATGCACTAAATCTTGTTCGGCCGGGATACATATTTATACCTCTTGGCCGCTCCGCCGATTTCGGATACCTCCGACTACCGGGGATCTGATTTACAGCATCTGTTATGCCGAACACAAAGGAGGTCTCTCTCTCATAAAGGCATCGCCACCCGCATTCCTCCACACAAACCTCCTTCAGCACACTACACTGTTGGCTGGGAAACTTTGAGCAAGTTTGAGAGGCTTCGCCGCTGCGACCGCCATCTGGAGACCCTTCAACGCCACCTTGGACACTGGCCTAAGCAAACTCGGAGCCAGAGCTTCTCAACGTAACGATATGATAATTTAGATAAAACAAATTAACTTTTATAAATATAAAATATCATGCGCTCACATATTAATAGAATCCATATGAATGAACTATTTGAAAAATTATCCATTAAAATATAAGTATTACATATTAAAAGCTTAAGAAACTGACAAACAGTTTACGGTGTGATGACTCAGTGTGCGTACCCAAATGTGTATGATTAATACACACATATATAATTGTATTAATATTTCTTTACGGTCAATAAATCTAACAAGGGGTAAAAACTGCAAAGCTTTTCAAAATCAAAATTGTGGCTTAGTATTTGAAAGCACACAATATTTTTTTTTATATTTTTGAATATATAATAAAAAACAATATACCGTACTTGGTGATTGTCACAAGCGTTTATTTTTATTTGTAAATTACAAAGGTTTATATACTATGTTACGTGTTGTGTCATTCATGCCGTGTTGATCAACTCTTCTTTTTTGGTGACTAATTGGCTGGACCAGGTATGACATTCGAAGTGAAAGCGACTTCCTTGTATGAACTTTGAACACGTATGTGTGTCGATTTTGCGTAAGCTTCATTGGATGCAAGTTCATGGTCGAACTTTTACGTATTTCAATATAGAATCAGAGTTGCAAGCTCCAGTAAAAGTTCTAGAGATATTTAAAGTCCAAGTGAAAGTGGTTTCTCTAAGGCAGCGTCACGGCTTATATACTATTAGAGAAATGAAAGGTGGGAAATAATCCTCCT